>NW_028320662.1:0-78107 GCF_062004578.1 Staurois parvus
AGAGAGAAGAGGGGGAGGGGGAGAGAAGAGGGGGAGGGGGAGAGAGGGGGGAGAGAAGAGGGGGAGAGAGAAGAGGGGGGAGAGAGGGGAGAGAAGATGGAGGGAGAAAGAGAGGGGAGAGAGAAGAGGGAGGAGGGGGAGAGAAGAGGGAGGAGGGGAGGAGAGGGAGGAGGGGAGGAGAGGGAGGGAGGAGGGGGAGAGAGAGAGGGGAGGAGAGGGAGGGAGGAGGGGGGAGAGAAGAGGGAGGAGGGGGAGAGAGAGAGGGGAGAGAGAAGAGGGAGGAGGGGGAGAGAGAGGGGAGAGAGAAGAGGGAGGAGGGGGGGAGAGAAGAGGGAGGAGGGGGAGAGAGAGAGGGGAGAGAGAAGAGGGAGGAGGGGGAGAGAGAGGGGAGAGAGAAGAGGGGGAGGGGGAGAGAGAGGGGAGAGAGAAGAGGGGGAGGGGGAGAGAGAAGAGGGAGGAGGGGGAGAGAGAGGGGAGAGAGAAGAGGGGGAGGGGGAGAGAGAAGAGGGGGGAGGGGAGAGAGAGGGGAGAGAGAAGAGGGAGGAGGGGGGGGAGAGAGAGAGGGAGGGGGGGGGAGAGAGAAGAGGGAGGAGGGGGAGAGAAGAGGGAGGAGGGGGAGAGAGAAGAGGGAGGAGGGGGAGAGAGAGAAGAGGGAGAGATGGGGGGAGGGGGGAGAGGGGGGGGGGGAGAGGGGGGTGAGAGAGGAGGGGGGAGAGAGGGGGGTGAGAGAGGAGGGGGGGAGAGGGGGGAGAAGGGGGAGGAGGGGAGGAGGGGAGAAGGGGGGAGAAGGGGGGGAGAGGATGGGGGAGGGGGGAGAGGAGAGAGAGGGGGGAGAAGGGAGGGAGGGAGAGAGAGGGGGGGGAGAAGGGAGAGAGAAGGGGGGAGTGAGAGATAGATACAGAGAGGGGGAGACAGATAAATTATTGTTTTAAATGCAAAATCCCCAATTTGTTTCCTACAAAACACACAATCTCGTACAAAGCCTTCATTCATTAAATATAAACTATGACTTTCATAATCGCACTACAAAGGTTAGAGTACCCTGATAGGTGGTAGAATCTGCCACTTATCGAAATGCACCAATCACCGTAGTAGGCGCTGGCTAGACCGCGTTCAGGGTGGGACGAGCCGCTTTACAGAGGAGGAGCGAGGCGTGAAAGCGGTCCAATCACCACCGCGGAGTCGGGAGGAAGCTCAATTTCCCCTTCCTGTTACCAGGCTGGCTCACCAATAGCACGTCGAGCTCAGCGCTTCTTGTGTTCTCATTGGACCAATAGTTGGGAAGGCGTAAACGCGAGCTCGGTATAGAAGTAGAGGACAGAGCCACCTCGTTTCCCTCTCTTCTTCGCCGCCATTTTAGGGTGACGGACATTATTTGTGCTTCTCGCGCGCTCCGTTCTTACAGCGTACAATGTCTCGGGATAGGTATAGAAGCCGGGGTGGTATGGGAGGCGGAGGAATGGGAGGCATGAGCATGTATCGCCGAGGTAACGGTGGCCGTGGAATGGGGGGAGGTGGAGGAATGTCGAACTACCACCGTGGCCCGGGGTTCCTGGACTCCATTCGCAGCACTTCTGGGTATCAGCCTCACAAGCCGCTTCAGCAGCAGCAACAACCGCAGCAGAAGCCCGTGCAGCAGCAGAATCAGCAGCAGAGTCAACAGCCGAGTCAGACAAAGCCTCCTCAGCAGCAGCAACAACCACAACAACAAACACCACCACCAACACAACAACCACCACCACAGCAGCAGCCGCAGCCTGCCCAGGAACAAAAGCCGGCCGTACAGGAGCCTGCCAAGCCCGCCCAAACGCCACAGACTCCACAGACCCCGGCCGCCAAGACTCCTTCCCAGGCCCCAGTCCAGGCTACTTCACAGACCAAACCAGCCCAGTCCCCTCAGCAGAAGCCCGCGGCTGCCCCACAGCAGGCACCGCCACAGCAGCAGCAGAACCAGCAGCAGCAGCAACAACAGGCCAGTGCTCAGAAACCCGCCATCCAGAACCAGGCCCCGAAACCGCAGCCCAAAATGATGTCCACTCCTAGTCAGCCCCCAGCTCAGCAGCAGGCCCAGCAGCCGCCACAGCAGCAGCATCACCACCACCATCAGCAGCAGCAACAAAGGCGCTCTGGGCCTAACAACCAGGTCGGCCAGAAGAGACCACACCAGTCTCGTTTCCATTCCCATCCTCCACAGTCCGATCCACATGATGTCCACATGGAAAATGCCAGCCACGAAGAGCCCTTTAATGAAGTAAGTGAAGCGTTCAGCTTCTAGGAGATCCTACTAAACCCCCCAGGGGGGGGCCATACATGTAGAGATGGGATTTAATCTAGGTTTCAATCGATCAACACATGGGAGTGAGCTGGCGTTACACTATACAATCTGATTTTGCCACCCCCTTAAAGCTGCCCATACACTATACATTCTTCTTTAGATGTTGCGGACACACCTAAACAACCCAATCCAGTTGGGCATGGTACTGAGATACATAAGTGATGGTAGTTCGATGGGTACTTAGGTTGTATAGTGTATGGGCTCCTTTTGATCTGCCGCCAACTATTTAGTCTAAAGGTTTGCTTGATTTGTTAACATTTTAGAATGGATTGCTCAAATTTGTCTTTACATCGTATATTGTATTGTGTAGTGTTGTGAATGACCACAGAAAATCAATAAGTTGGTCACTTTGATCTTATACATGGGGCTGGTGTAATGCCGGCCATAGACTGTTTGAAAATCGGCCAATCTTTCATGCAAAAGATTAATTGGCCGATTTTCGCACTGTTAGTGGGTCAATTGGTCGGCCGGTTTTTGGATTATCGGTCATGTTGGGAAATTCGTGGAAAACGAGATTTTCACGGCAATGATGGCCAAATCGTATGATTGTTTTAACGGGAAAAAATGCGCGAGCTGTGATCTGGAAGGAACAGAAGTTGTGGCTGTTATATGGGGTGAACGTTATGACTTGGCCGGCCGATTTTTGTAATCGTTGGTGGTAACCTGTTTAACTAACCAAATTTTTTTTTTTTTTTTTTTTTTTTTTTTTTTCTTAATCGTTTGAAAAAATTTGCAGTTTTCGAGCTGTCTATGGCATGCATAAGGGTTAGTCTTCTAAATATCTGGGTGATCTCAGCCTGTTTCATACTATTGTATACAGTTCCTGTGTAGCAAGGATGGGATGTTAAAGGATGGGCACGTGAGCTCATGCTTTTCATTGTGTGGGGCTCTCTATTCATCTGTGGGGTTTTGCATTTTTGTTGTGGGGGTTGCAGTGTGCTTTAATAGCTTTGCTTGGTAATGCTTCTTTGTTCCCTTTTTTTTTTTTTTTTTCCCTTTGTCAGGTGGGATTTAATGTCCTTGCTAAGCACTAAACCAGTCACGAGTTGCTTTTAACCGTTTGAACCAGTGGCTGAATGCATAGGCTCTGAAAGCTGGGTTTTACTATTAAGTATGTTATCACTTTTTTTTTTCTTTTTTTTTTTTTCTCTGCACATGGTCTGTTGTGACCTATAAAGGCTATAGCTTGGTCGTTCGAGGGTACAAATCTTAGGGCTGTAACCAATCTTTTGGTAGATATCAACCTGTGAATGGTACCTAATGCCTAGCCATTCTTGTGTGGCGACTGGTACGTTCTGATTTTGCCAAATCAGAGAGCTTCATTATGGCTTTCATCTTGTCTAGGGATGCGATTGCATAAGATGTCTAAAATGGCTGCCGGGGCTGCCTTTCCTTTGTCTAGGCTCCATTTTGGCTCTGCCCCTCCCCCCACCCCTCCTTTATGGCAGTAGCATGTTTGTGTGATTGCTGCAGTTACTTGAATGTTTGGTAGGGAAAGCAAAAACGATTCTGTTAACATTGATGCATTTTTAAAGTCTGTCGTGTTTTTTCTCAGTTGTAATTTGATGTTCTAAACAGGGTGTGAAGGCCACATTGTCCCTTTTGAAGAGGCCAGGAGAAAAGACCTATACTCAACGCTGCAGGCTGTTTGTTGGAAACCTTCCTACTGACATCTCTGATGATGAATTTAAAAAACTGTTTTCGAAGTATGGGGAAGCTGGAGAAGTTTTTATCAACAAAAGTAAAGGGTTCGGTTTCATTAAGCTGGTAAGTTCGTGTGGTGTGTGGGGTTTTTTTCACTGTTCATTTGAAATTGGAATATGTGCTATGAATATATTTTTGAATGAGCATTATCACTTAAAAACCTAGATATCGATTTTTCTAAATATTTAGACAAGTCTAGATTTTGCCATATTGGTTATCACAAGAATCAAATTTCCACATTTTATAACCTTTGCCCTTTGTTTTACTTGTCACTGATGACCATTGAGTAAAGACCATAATCATGTAAGAAATGGGCATGCAGGTGCAATTGAAGTGTCTTTCTGTAAATCTGATATACACTTAAATCTGGTTTAAATACTTCTTTCATTCAAACATTGAAGAAAATGCACTAGGTGTCCCCCTTTTTTTTTTTTTTTTTTTTTTTTAACTGCTAGTTTGACTTTTGTAATTTCTAAAGCCCCGCTTTATGCCATAATTAATTTTTAACACTAAAGAATGGAGGTGACCTTGGGTGGGTGGGGGTGTAGAAGAGTAGGTTTGGGGCAGCTCTGTGGTGCTGCTCAGAGCAAGGGAGTATACAATGCTTGGTTTATTTAAAAAATAAACACCACCTTTAGCATTACTTCAAATCTGAATACATTTTTACATTTCTAGGAAACAAGGGCATTGGCTGAAATAGCAAAAGCAGAACTTGATGATTTCCCCATGAGAGGCAGACAACTTCGTGTACGCTTTGCCACTCACTCTGCTGCCCTTTCCATACGAAATCTGTCTCCATTTGTATCAAACGAGCTATTGGAGGAAGCATTCAGTCAGTTTGGACCAGTTGAAAGAGCCGTGGTTATTGTTGATGACCGTGGAAGATCCACAGGAAAAGGAATCGTTGAGTTTGCTGCAAAGCCAGCTGCTAGAAAGGCATATGAAAGGTGCAATGAAGGAGTCTTCCTTTTGACAACGTAAGTTTCATTACAAAATTTCAGCTAAACCTAGGGCATATTCATAACTTAATCCAATGCATTCTTGTTTTGAAAATCATGTATTGTTGCATATGACATAAGTACTTGAATCTCATTGATCTTTTTGTAGTGCTCTTCACAGCAATGCTAGGAGGGGGTGGGGTTGAAGAGGGTTGTATTGTGTGTACAGTGCTGTCCACTCCAGAATATGCTTAGTGAAAAGCAGGTGATTTCATCATTTTATTTCTCCTTCACTGTCTAATCAAGGAGTCACCAAAGCCTTTGACTAGAGCACTGCTAAATATCTGTGCAGTGTTCAGGGAAGTCTGGAACTGACTGTCTTCTGTCAAGAGTTCATGGATCGAAAGATTTGGGTTAACAGAATTAAAATGGCAGGGAAAACCATTCACATGCTTAAGGAAAATCCTTTTAGATTTACCCACCCCTTTTTCCTCAGATGCATACTTCAAGTGGTTTTGAACGTCAGACCTAAAATATGGACAAAGCATATCCTTCTATACTGTGTACTTGTTTCTATTCAAAGCAGTGTCCTTTCTCTCTCTGTAGACGTTGATTACTTTTGAGTGACACCAAAAGATGAAAAAAGTGACAGGCAGGAGAGCTCTAGCACATGGTCTTGGATTCATATCCTCAGCTCTGCATCCTTTAGCAATGCATGCACATTTTCCCCTTGATTCATCCCATTGCAAAACACTGCAAGTACTGAATTTTTTGCCACCCGTTTTCAAAACGTGGTACCCCATTAATCTTAATGGTATGTCATCCGCATTGTATTTCTGGAAAGGTCCTGGGACCTTCCCTACAAATTTGTGAGGCACTGCAGCCCATTGAAATGAAGGGGCTGCCATGTTGTGGCATGCAAAATGGCACTAGTATGAACTGAGGGTAAAGGGTTAAGCTTTAATAACGTGTTACTCCCGTATCCAGGCTGTAACATGTTACTAAACAAGCAGCCCGGGTGGGTTGGAGGTAGGAGAGCGAATCTACGTTAGGGCTGGCACGAGGCAGTTTTTGCTTCAAGTGTAATTTGATCACTTACAGTATATTTCTATTGTGCTTTTACAGAACCCCAATGCCTGTTATTGTGGAGCCTCTGGAGCAATTTGATGATGAAGATGGCCTCCCTGAGAAACTTGCCCAGAAGAATCATCTATATCAAAAGTATGTTTGGGTTTTTTTTTTTTTTTTTTTCTCTTTAAACTGCTAGTTTAAGTACCTGAATCATCTTTATCGGCTTCCCAAATTACTTGGGACACCAGGGCTGACCTTGTTTACATGGGTAGCGGGGGGGTTAAACTGGTTGCTTTTTCTGCATTTCTTGCCTTCAGTTAATTAACAATGCCAATGGACATGGCTGTATGTGTTGTTGCAGCCCAGCTTGTTTTGCATGTCGTCCCTTTTTGATAGGTGGGACTGCTGTCAAGTGTACCCAGTTTATGTGAATAGGACTGCATTGCAGTGTCTGGTGTGGAAGTTCTTCAGAAGACATTTCAATTGTCAATCTCAACAAGTGGATTGCTTTTCAAAGCTGTCAAATCTGCTACTAGGTGAACGAGGCTTAAGAGGATAGAACAGGAATAACGTTATCAATGTGATGTAGCTACTTTGTCCAATCACCAGGCCGGGTGACTAGTTGTAGAGAGAGTATACAGCCGACTGAAGGGTGAGGCATGAAATCGGATGACAAGTTGGGAAATAGTTCACCTACATGTAAGTTGTCTTGAAGTGGAATTCCAAACAAGAATAAACTCCCACAGATTCTATGCTTTCTGACATTTTATATCCACTTTTTAGTTTCCTGAATGATTAGAAATGATTAATAGTCATTCAGGACCCCTACCCTCTTGTTACATTTTGATTTGTGCAGCAGAATGTTCTTGCACACTGACACTTCCATTATCAGTCCCTGGTTATCCCAGCCAGCTCTGCTCTCCCAGACTCACATCCCCCTTTTTTTGAGAAGTATACATGTCATATGCTCTGGTGCAAATGTCAGTCTCCTCTCCCAGCCAGCTCAATGCCCTTGCTTGTTACATGTTTTTTATTATTGGTCTGCTTTTTAGGATGTGGCAATCTGTTTCAAATGGTATGTATTTTTTTTTTTTTTTTTTTTTTACCTTGAAATATCTACTTTCTTTATCCAACAGAGAGAGAGAGGTCCCCCACGGTTTGCCCAGCATGGAAGCTTCGAATTTGAATATTCTCAGCGCTGGAAGTCTTTAGATGACATGGAGAAACAGCAAAGGCAGCAAGTGGAGAAAAATATGAAGGAAGCTAGGGAGAAACTAGAAAGTGAAATGGAAGATGCTTACCATGAACATCAAGCCAACCTTTTACGGCAAGGTTAGACTCCAAACCCCCCCCCCAAAGAAAAATGGTTGGACTGCTTTTTGTATACTGTGTGGTGGGTTGTGGTTGTGTGGGTTTTTTTTTCTTTGGGTCTGTTTTTGTGAGTATTTGTTTAAAACCCTAAAGCAAAATTTTATCTGCACATTTGCACGGCAGCATGTTACCCTAGTAAAACAGTACACAGTTAGCCCTTTGCCCCAGATGTTAACCCCTTCCTGCTCATTAGTGCAGTGTGCTTTTTATTAGTACTGATCGCTGTATTTGATGTGTGTTTGATGTCAATGGCAGTCACAGTACCTACCCCCCCCCCCCGTATAGGAGGAAGAAAAATCCTCCGGAGGGCAAGTGGCTAAAGAGGTGTGATGTATTTTCGGGCGTATAAGGCGTCTGGGTGTATGACGACCCCCCCCCCCCCCCCCCCCCAAATTTTACAGTTAAAACATAGGCTTTGGGCTATACTCGCTGTATAAGACTACCCCCCCCCCCTTCCAAGGCAACACCATTTTAAAAACATCAGATTTTTTTTTTTAAATGAAATGGTTATGACTTACCGGTACTTAAAATCCTCATGTTCATCCTCTGACATAAGTTCATGAATGACCTCTTGTGATACATTTGTAAGACAGTCATCATATGCATCAAATTCTAAATCGGATCGTTGCCGCTGGATGTGCACTAATACGGTACCTTCGGCTACATACAGTATATATACAGCCTGCTGGATGTGCAGTAATGTACATACAGTATACCGCGCTGAGCCAAGCTGGCTCAAAACAAATGTCCCTATGACAGATTAATCTGTCAGCCTGCTGGATGTGCGGTATATACAGTATACTGAGCCAAGCGGTTTCAAAATGTATCGGTACGTCCCTATGGTAATCAGACTGCTGGATGCATGTATGTACGGTAGCTGCGGGTACATACAGTATACACTGGGCCAATCACGCCGAGCAATGTATTCTGCTAATGAATACAAAGCCTGCTCGGATTGGCTGAGTCAGAGGTGGGCTGATGTCACAACCTCAGCCAATCCGAGCAGGCTTTGTATTCATTGGTAGAATACATCACTCGCCGTCATTGGCCCAGTGTATACTGTATGTAGCTGCAGCTACCGTACATACACACATCCAGCGGGCTGATTACAGTAGGGACGTACCGGTACGTTTTGAAACCGCTTGGCTCAGCGCAGTATACTGTATATACCACACATCCAGCGGGCTGATTACAGTATGGACGTACCGGTACGTTTTGAAACCGCTTGGCTCAGCGCAGTATACTGTATATACCGCACATCCAGCGGGCTGACAGATTAATCTGTCATAGGAACATTTGTTTTGAGCCAGCTTGGCTAAGCGTGGTATACTGTATGTACAGTATTACCACACATCCAGCCAGCTTGACCCAAACAAACTCAAGGTTCACATTTTATACCCCGCGTATAAGACGACCCCCAAAATTTGGGGTATATTTTTAAGTATAAAAAGTAGTCTTATACGCCAGAAAATAGTATGTATGTTGGTGGATGCAGCATCGGTCCAATCCTGCATCTGTCCCCGTCGGCCCTAAGTGTGACAACTCTCGGCCCCTCTAAGCAGAGCAGTGACTGTCAGTCAAAAGAGCTTTGGCTGTACTTTTATTCAACCCCTTTTTAACCAATTTAGGCCAATTTTTGCTGGACAGATTTGTCAAAGGATTTCTATAAATATCACCTGGTGAAAATCAAGGAAACCGTTAACTAATGCAGTTATTTTAGGTTTTGATACGTTTTTGTGTTTAAAATCTTTATATTAATGGTTATCTGGAAGGTCTTCGCTTGTGTACATTGTTTGCCACTGACTAAGTTAGTGAGTGTTAAGGACCTGTTTTGTTTCAATTTTATGCCACTGTGTACACAAACTTGTATACGAGTACACAAACACTAAAATAACTGCACATAAAAATAAAAATACGTATGCATTTAAGAAACTTTTATCCCAAATTTTGTCCTAGATTTGATGAGACGTCAGGAAGAGCTAAGACGCATGGAGGAACTACACAACCAAGAAATGCAGAAGCGAAAAGAAATGCAGTTGAGGTGAACAAAGTGTTTTTCACATTGTAGGATTCACTGTAGCTTCTAGAACTTGGGGGGGGGGGGGGGGGGGACTGAATTTCAAACTAAACATGTTTGTCTTTAAATAGACAAGAGGAAGAACGCCGCAGACGTGAAGAAGAAATGATGCTGCGACAGCGTGAAATGGAGGAACAGATGAGACGTCAGCGGGAAGAGGGTTACCGCATGAGCTATATGGACCCGGTAAATCATTCAAATGTTTGAAACCTGTTTCTGAACCTTTTGTGGATCTAGTTGTTACAACTTGACTTTCTTTTTCAGAGAGAGCGGGATATGCGCATGGGAACCAACTCGTTGTCCATGGGAGGTACTGCAAACCTTCAATTTGCTTTCGTCTTGGCATATTTTTAATTATTTTCCTAATTACATGCATTTGTTTTAAAGATCCATATGGTGCTGCAGCCCCAAAATATCCAACACTTGGATCAAGTGGCATGGGCTACGAGAGCAGCCCAAGTGTGACACAGGCAGCAATTGCCTCATCTCTAATGGCGAATGACATGGTAATGTATCTTAACTGACGCTTCAAAAATGGTGTCGCTCACAATGACTAGTTTCTGCTTATTGTGCTTTTAGGTATGGTGGACTGCTGCACGTTGTGTAGCTTGTCTCAGGACTGGTAGTTTGAAAGCCTTAACAGGTTTTGCATAAGCAATTGTCCTGTATGTGAGGCTTTGGAGGCTAGATTGTGAAATACATCTTGTCTGATCTAGCAGCTAGTTTTACAAAATGGTGATCCTGTTTTGATCCTTATTGGCAGAAATTGAGTCATGGGTTTTTTCGTAACTCCTGATCTTGAATGTTTAAAAACCTGTTTTTAAAACCCTTTTTTTAGATTGGTGTTTGCTGTTTAGTAATTTTGAAGGAAGGGCCTGTAAGTTACTGTAACCCTATAGTAATGAAAACTTGGGTTCACCTATGTACTGAAAACTCTAAACCAGATCTGCTTGAAAAGAACAGGCTTGGTACATAGTACTATTTTTTTTTTTTTTTTTTTTTTTTTGGAGGGAATGTGAGAATGTTGGCACTCACAATTTTAACTATATTGGAAATTATACAGTAAAGCTGACTAATTACAAATACACCACTAAATTATTGCAGTAATTTGTAGAGTAATGTGGCATTTCTTCATAAATATCCCTTTTGTGCCAAAGTAAAAGTTTAGCTTTTTTTCTTTTAAACTTGGTTTCCTTTTGAGTGCATTTTATGCTACATTTAAATGTACTAATGTGTAATAGCATTTCTGACAAAGCCACAACATTTTGCTGTGCATGTCTAACTGGAAAAGTCCTGCAGTAAATTATAACTTTGGTGAATAGTGATTTTTGGACAAGCTGTCTAAAGGTATGTAATCAAAGCTGAACTTCAGGCTCCTATAAAACATGATGTATATGCACAGGGCAGTGATGACAAAATGAGTGGAATTAAAATAGTAGGTAGTGCTTTAAGGGACTTGTGTTGCAGTGCGGTAGCTTGACTATTCAAAATGTTTCTGGGAATATTGTAAGCAAACCTAACAATAGTCCTTTTAATAACAAGCTATTCTAAAGTGCTCACGCCATGATATCCTCAGTCGACATTGAAGAGTATATATTTGGGCAGCACAGTGGCTAAATGGTTAGCACTTTCACCTGACAGTACCTAGGGTTGTTGGTTCGAATCCCAACCATAGCATCACCTGTCTGGAGTTTGCATGTGCTCCCTGTGCTTGCATGGGTTTCCTCCGGGTACTCTGGTTTCCTCCCACACTCACATGCTGGTAGGTAATTTGGCCCTAGTATGTATGAATGTGAGTTGGGGACCTCGGATTGTATGCCACTTGAGGGTTAGAGACTGATGTGAATGTACAATATATATGCAAAGCGCTGCATAAATTGACAGCGCCATAGAAGTACCTGAAATAAATTTCTCAGTCCATGCACATTCTCTTAGAAAATTGCTGCTCCTAGAAGAGTTTAACGTTTTGGCTTTAGAAGCAGCTCAATTTTATCCTGTGTCCATGCACATGGTCTTTTAGAGGCATTTTTTAACTGATTCCCGATCACCCTAAAGTCGATATACTGCTACAGGGTTGCATGGGTGTGCAAAATAGCGTGTATGTGATTTTGAAATCTCCAGGTAGGGGGCACTCTCCCTACCCGCACCGCTGTTCGTGGCCATGGCTGTAATTACCAGGTCCTGGACGCTGATTGCCAAGCATCCCCGACAAGGGAGGAAAACTATCTAAACAATACAGTCCCGTCAACTCGTGCACACTGATTTTGGATGACTGCACAGACATCCAAAGCAGTGTGATTTACAGTGAAACAGCAGTTAACCTTTTGATTGCATTATGCTCCAAGAAAAACAGCCATGTAAGAGTGTGGTAAATGTTTACCTCCCAAGGAGGTATACCTTTTAGAGTAATATGTCAGGAGTAATGGTAGCCAGGATGAAGTGGAACTGTCCGCCTCAGGGAACTCAAGCCTGTAGAGAACTCCGTTGTAGTGAGCGGCTGGACCCAATCAGGATCACAGAGAAATGGAAGTGATGTCACTGCGACCACGGAGAGGGCGGAAGCTGAATTTCTTGGCCTTGGAACACAAGCCAAGCTGGTGTTTTGCGCACATGCACTTTATCAAGTCAAGACTTGATAAAGCACATGTCATAGTTACCAGCTTAACTTGTGTTCCATGGCCAGGATCCAGCTTCTGCCTTTTCCGTGGTTGCAGTGACGTTGCTTCCAGATCGCTGTGATCCCCTGCGTGTGCAGCCACTCACTACAACAGAGTTCTCTCAAGGCTTGAGCTCCCTGAGGAGCGAACGGTTCCACTGCTTCATCCTGGCTACCATACTCTGATGTTGCTTATGACATATTACTCCAATTAAAGGTATACCTCCTTGGGAGGTAAATATTTACTATACTCTTAGTGCTATTTTTTTCTTTGACCATAATGCTTCACTATCTTTAGTGCTCATACAGTGGCAGTGAGTAGTGACATTGCATGGTGGATTTTTTTTTTTTTTTTTTTGCCCTTGACTGACTTGCTCAAACCCTTTGATTGCTCCTTGTTAACCCCTTCCTGCCCAGTGCCATTAGTAGTGTTTGGTGCTTTATATATATTTTGGTGTCACTGGGGTTGTCAGTCAGCTCCCCCAATGTCAGAATGCTTTCCGCAGTTGCTGATTTCTGCCATTACTAGTACAAATAAGTGTATCTATACCGCCATTTGTAAACACTAACTTTCACGTAAACCAATATTGTTTACGTGAAAGTTAGTTTACAAATGGCGGTATAGATACACTTAGTACACATAGGGATTTTTTTTTTTCAGCAAAGACGTGTAGCAGAATACATTTTGGCCAAAACTTGACTTTTTTTTTTTTTTAAACTAAACATGTTTAATAGCAAAGTCAAATTCCCCCCCCCCCCTCAATTGTGGGAAAACGCAGTGCCGTAACGCAAAAAATGGCCTGGTCAGGAAGGGGTCTAAATCCTCAAGAGGGCAAGTGGTTAAGCTTGGCATTTAGAGGCAGGAATAACCTGTATTAATGTTTTTTTGGCAGAAGAAAACACAAAATGATATCGACATTTAATGTGTTTTTTTTTTTTTTTTTTTTTTTTTTTTTTTTCCTGCCGAGTACTGGCAATAAGTCGGTGTGCATGGACCCTCAAGTGCAAAAAGTGTGTATGCATATTTGCTATATTTACAGTGCATCCAGAAAGTATTCACAGCGCTTTTTTGCCACAATTTGTTAGCCTTATTCCAAAATGGATTAAATTCATTTTTTTTTTTTTTTTTTTTACAGCCTCAGGTCATTTTGACTGTTACAAGCTTGGCACACCTATTTTTGGGCAATTTCTCCCATTCTTTGCAGTACCTCTCAAGCTCCATAAGGTTGGATGGGGAGAGTCTGTGCACAGCCATTTTCAGATCTCTCCAGAGATGGTTAATTGGGTTCAAGTCTGGGCTCTGGCTGGGTCACTCCAGGACATTGAGTTGGCCCGTAGCCACTCCTTTGTTATGTGGGCTGCGTGCTTAGGGTCGTTGTCCTGTTGAAAGATGAACTGTCACCCCAGTCTAAGGTCCAGAGCGCTCATGAACAGGTTTTCATCAAGGATGTCTCTACATTGCTGCATTCATCTTTCCTTCAATCCTGACTAGTCTCCCAGTTCGTGCTGCTGAAAAACATCCCCACAGCATGATGCCACCACCATGCTTCACTGTAGGGATGGTATTGGCCAGATGGTGAGCAGTGCCTGGTTTCTTCCAGACATGACACTTTGCATTCAGGTCAAAGAATTCAGTCTTTGTTTCATCACACCAGTTTCCCATGGTCTGAGTTCCTGAGGTGCCTTTTGGCAAACTCCAGGCAGGCTGCCATTTTGCCTTTTTACTGATGAGTGGCTTCCGTCTGGCCACTCTACCATACAGCCCTGATAGGAGTGCTGCAGAGATGGTGTTTCTTCTGGAAGGTTTTCTACTCTCCAGAGAAATGGTGGAGCTCTTTCAGCATGACAATTGGATGCTTGCTTACCTCTCTGGCTAAGGCCCTTCTCCCTGATTGCTCATTTTGGCTGGGCGGCCCGCTCTAGGAAGATTCCTGGTGGTTCCAAAGCTCTTCCTTTTATGGATGATGGAGGCCACTATGCTCACTGGGACCTTTAATGCTGCAGAAAATTTTCTGTACCATTCCCCAGATCTGTGCCTTGATGCAATCCTGTCCCGGAGGTTTATGGTCAATTCCTTAGACTTCATTGCTTGGTTTGTGCTCTGACATGCACTGTTATCTGTGGGACCTTTTTATATAGACAGGTTTATGCTTTTCCTAATCCTGTCCAATCAACTGAATTTCCCACAGGTGGACTCAAAGTTGAGTGTCATGGCAAAGGCTGTGAATACTTGTGTACATGTGGGTTTTTTTTTTAATAAATTGCAAACATTTCAAAATGAATTTTTCATGTTGCCATTATGGGGTATTGTTTTGTAGAATGTTGAGAGGGGGGGGGGGGGGGGTGAGACATAATCCATTTTGGAATAAAGCTGTACCATAACAATGTGGCAAGTTAAGTGCTGTGAATACTTTCTGGATGCACTGTATAAACCGCATAGCAACAAAAAAATAACCATAACATTTTACCACTTCTAATCTTCATCAGTCAGTAAAGATCCTGATAATGCGCTTTTTATATAGCCGAAGTCCAATTATTGACAAAAACAATATAAAAGCTGTTCCCACATGAGTGAACAAAACTCTCTAACTGCTTAAACATATATTTAGGCTTGACCTGATAAAACTGACTTATTTTTTTAAATATAGGGAGGTATGATATAAGCGCTGCCAATTTATAATCTTTCACCAAAATACATGGTAATCTTGCCATTAAGGACTTTGTTCAAGCCCTTCCTGCTATGGGACAACATACTGTTGTGTTCCTATGTCAAAACCTGCTTCCTTGTTGACTACGTGACTGCAAATCTTGCCAGGTGTGGTACACTATTGTCAAGAGGCTGGTCCTGATCAAGGATGGTGTAGCTGGTGCTAGTGCATGAAGATGGAAAATGGCAGGGGAGGGAGGTCAACAGCATTGACATGCAAAAAATAAAAATTGCTATAGTGCTTTAGCAAACTAAATGTGTCAGTGCTTGGTTCTACTTTAGGAAGCAGACTGCTTTAGCTAGTGGCAGTTTTCTTAATGGTTTCCTAACAGCATAGTTGAGTGGGTGTGCATCGATCACTCTCTTCAGGCAGCGTGACTAGAACTGAGTACAGGCAGGGTGTACTTCACATGGCTTTTTCACTAGCTGCAAAGAGAGCCCTGCTAAACAGAACTGCTTTGAAGGCCAAGTTTTATGATTCGCGTGCTTGTAGGCCATTGATAACAGACTGATGCAATGGCAGATGGCACTTGTAGCTTCTTCATTTACAGATTGGCAGCTTTGGGGGAGAAACCCTGTCTCTCGAAGGGGGGGGCTACAACACGTTACTCACTAAATATGGGTACAGCATGTTGTAAAGGTGAACTTGGCCTTAAAGTGTTACTAAACCCAGGACCCTGCATTCACTCTCCAGTCTCCCACAGGACACACTTCATGGAAATGCAATTTTAGAAAATATAAATTGCTAAATACCTTTTCTCTGTAATATATAGCAGTCTCTTGTGACTTCTATCAGTGGCCAGCAGAGCACTAGTTAAAGCTTGGAGTTTTTTTCTGCTCTTGGAGGATGCAGGGCCCCTGACCTGTCTGGAAATTGCTGAATGGCCCTGTGCTGATCACATGCACTCTCCCCAAGAAGAGAAACTAGCCATGCACACCAAACTGAGCAAGTGCAGAGTGACTGAACTATGTTCTGTCAGGAGATATTTAGGGGACAATGGAGTATCAGAAAAGATTATCGATCAGCCTTTTACACAATGTGGAGGATGAACCCCTTAGGTTTCACGGTGTATGTACAGTAAAGCATGCTTGTCATAATCAGACTGATTTTACTATTGTGGGTTTAGTAACACTTTGAAGTTCTCAAGTATAGGTGTGGAGCCTTATTAACATTAATGTATTCCCTGCATTAAGGTTAAACTCCCCACTTGGAATCGCAGGCTTCACTGTGAGCAGCAGGAGCCATAGGCTCCCTCTGTCAGGTCAAATTTTGTGGGGAAGGAGCTTGCCCTCTGGGCATTCAGATGGCAGGAATGGAGGGCATAGATGGGAGAACCAGCAATATTGATGCAGAGTAGGTAAGTAGATCATGTTTGTTTTAAAGCTGACTTAATATCACTTTAAATGCCCAGAAAACACAGGTGGGAGGGATGTATAGGACACAATGTAATCAAGCAATGCATTTAGGTGCTGCTGTAAAGTGCATCTCTTACAATTATTTACTATTTTGCTCTTCATTTTTGCCTGAACTTCAGCTTTAAGGATATACCTGAAGCCTTGTGTGAGGTTTTTTTATATTTTATAACAAGTTTTATTGATGATGAGGCTTCAGTTGCCTCTGTAAAGCTGATTTGTTTTCTCACTTCACTGCTATAAATGTACATAACACGGTCTGTATCATTTCTGCAGACTGGCTTTAGATGGTTCTTTACTCTACAGGTGAACAACTACTACATTTTGTGTGGAGCTCAACAGCAGTGCCTTTTTAACCATTTAGTCATGTTAAACACGTTTAAATCCTTAATGGACTTGAATCTAAAAGCAGTAAAGATCTTAACAAAAAAAAAAGTGGACACTCTGAATTGCTTCTAAGCTATACTTTTATTTTTAAAAACCTATTAAAATTCCAGCCTAAAATGCTTTTTCGTTCTGCCAAGTTGGTGTTCGTTGTGTGTGCTTTTTTGATCACCTTTCAGTGACAAATCAACAACATGTAGTTGCCTATGTTGCTGGATCTGACTTGATCCCTCTTAGTCAACACTATCTTTATGTACACTTTGCATACAGTTATAGGAAAAACCTATTGTATGGGAAATGGGGCTTATGCACCATCTTAATGATCAGTCTCCTCCTTTTTAGTATTTGTAAGGAGGACTGTCAGTATTGAGGATAGGCTTACTTAAAGCGGTGTTAAACGCTGGTTATTTTAACTGTATTGCTCCTAATTGAAATTCATCAGAGGTCCCCAGGCTTGAAGATTTTTAGATGCCTATCCTCTTAGTTGGTCATGGGTGATACTTTATTCCATGTGTTGGTACTCCTGAGATGTATTTTTTGTGGCTCTAAATGACAATCATTTAGCATTCATTTTGAATGCTCAGGGCCATATGTTTCTTAGCTTGGCTTTACATTTTTTTCAGGGCCATATGTTTCTAGTCTTCTTGCAGTACCAGTAAACCTATAGGGCCATGATCGACTAGTATCCTCCCTCTGTTTTTGTAGGGTCATAATGCATACTTGAGTTTGATGAAACCTGTATGATTGGGCCTGTATAAGTGAGCATTTCTGCATACTTCAGAATAGGTTTAAGTAAAATGTAACTTGGTACGTCCTTACTATGCAAGCAATTCATGTAGTTGAATTTGCCTCTTGGTCCCTTTTTTTAATGTGTGCTTTTGAGCACCGTGGGAAGTCTGTTCTTTGACACAGACATCCTTTTTCAATTGTGGGAGCGTATCTCATGACATGTGATACTTTAACTAATTTGCAAATTACCCTTTTTTCCTTTCTATGTTCCTGGTACCCGTGGATCGGCTCACTGATGATTGTATCGACGAACCTTCACTGCGGACCCTTCTAAAAACACACATACACACACGGACAACTGCTGTAATGAACTGATTTTAACAGCGTAATGATCGCTTTGTTCAGGGCAATGCAGGGGCTCCCAATGCTCAGGCTTCCAGAGGGATTGGGTCAGTTCCTCCTACAGCAGGTGCTGGAGGCTATGGGAGGGGGAGAGAGGAATATGAAGGGCCACCGAAGAAACCAAGGTTCTAGATGGCCTCCTGTCAATCTGACCCTTTTTGTTTTTTTTTTTTTGTTAACACTTTTTATCTTCTATTTTATTGAAGTAACATTTTTATGAATGCTCAATTGCTTGCCCCAGTATCTGTGAAGCTGGATATGATATATGTAGGTCTGAGTTTTTTTTGTTTTTTTAAATATGGCAGTGTATGTTCATTCCCATCAATGTCCCAAATTTTTTTTTTACATGTGCTTTAAGTATACTGGATGCTACTTAACTCTTGGACTTTGCTGTTAAAATTTCCACCAGTAATTAGTATTGGTCATCAAACTGCAATACTCCTAGAAAGGAGTATATTGGCAAGACTATTGCTTGACTTGCCATCATGCCATCCAGCGTCAGACTGTAAATAATAAATGGGCAGCTTTATCCCCAGCATACAGCCGTTACTCAAACTTGACCCTCTTGTTTTAAGATGGCAGTCCTAATTCTAAGTAATGCTCTAATTTGTGGATTACCTCCCTGTGGTTCAGGGATGGATCTGATAATGCTAATTTATGTGTTTGAGTATTGTGGTGAGCAGACACTCGATGAAACTTGTCCTTGTAATACATTGTATTAAAATACTTCTAAATAAAAATGTGGAAGTTATTGTGTTGGGGTGGGTAACTGTACTGTCAGTTCCGTGCTGCACAGCTTAGGACTAGAACGCCAATGTTTCTTGGTTGGAGTTGGGTATAATGACTTGCTGCATTAGGAAAGCTGTTTAATGTTTACTCTGCCAAACAGCAGAGAACTGTTCTGGAAGAGTCACTGCAGATAACTGCTTTTGTTGGCAGGGATTCTGTTTCTTCCTGTTCTATGGTAACTGGATCGCTACCTAACTCTTGAATGCCATCTAAATTATATAGCTTTCCTAAAGCTTCAGATCCCCATATTACTACTTGGGGTATTGGACAGTCAAATAAGATGGCAAGAGGTTACCTGGCCAACTCTTTAATCCTAGAGGACCAATGCAAATATATATATATATATATTTTTTTTTTTCTTCCCTCTAAAGCAGTGTCTGTACTTCTGTTGCCAGCGTAAGAAGTTTTGTTCTAGCCTTTTTGATTTTTCAGGTTAATGTTAAACAGCTTTTCTTCTGCAGTAAGGGATCATGGCTTCCACAAGTATGACTAATTGTATGTCTAAAGCAACTGATGTCTTTCTGGGCATTTTTACCCAGCTGACTCAATCCTAGTCCTGCTCACAACAGCAGATGACTTTCTGTGAACATCAATTATTTTTTTTTTTTCTCCCAAGATGGATCTTTTAAACCTTGACTTTTGTGCATGTTGTGAAAACACATTGTTTTTTCCATGGCTGCAAAGAAACCGATGGTAAATTAACATCTAATGTTCAGATGAGTGTCGCCGACCTCACTTGGGTACTCCCATTTTTTTATATATATTTTTTAATTTGCACTCTGTTATAGTGCATCAATATGAAATCCTTGTCCTGTTCTGGGATAGATTTACAAAGAATGAGCAGGGTTTTTTCTGCCACTGGCAATTCTTTGTGCAGGTTTACTGTTGTGTCTTAATTTGTTCTGTTTGCGTAATTATTGCTGTTGTCATAATTTTCACAGCAAATTATATGCACATTTCAAAGCAGAATTTTTGTAAACTAGTCATGTACTTTGCTTAACTTTGTAAATCTTTCTCATTGACAGAGGAACATTGTTAGGGATGTGCACAATCATATTGATCTGATGAAATTAAAATGGGGATAGGCTGTTGACAGGTTTGTACGTTCTAAGTTCATGCTGTGTATGTTAGGGGGTGGGTGTGTGGATATAGCAAATGATTGCAAGATCCACTAAGACATGCTTGCACTAACTCACTGGGACTATTGTGCACGCTGAATCAAATGTTTAAAGTTGAACTCCAGACAAATGCTCAATTTTACTTCTGTATTAGATCTGTCATTCTTTTCCCTTTCTGTTAACAAGTACAACATTAGGTTAACGGTGCTTTGTAAAGCAAAGCGCTCAACTGGCTTTGTGTTCCTTCCCTTGCATGGTGAGAATCTTTTATTTAAATTTTTTTTTTCACAGGAAGTAATTGTTAAAGCCAGAAGTTGATTAAAATATGATTTTTCTTCTAGCTGTCTTGCATTTTTACACCTTAAACATAAGTAGACTAAATCCTTTGTCTGTCTGGATTTCAGCTTTACTACCATATTTACCATGTAAAGGCCTACATATATCAGAGGTAACATGATATGGAATCTGTAATATGTATGAATCAGCTTGGAACAAAGACCTTAGACTGAGTTTTTGTTTTTTTATTTTTTTTTTATTTTTTTTTTTTTTTTTGTGCAATGTTGGGTTGAAAAATTTGTACACTTTGAGCTCATTTCATGCCACATGAGCACAAGGCAAGCTGCCACTGCTCAATTTCTCTTAGTAGTTCACTTCGTTTTGGGTCCTAACTTGCCTAGAGAACAATCCCTTCCAGACCCAAATAGGAAAGCTTTCCGTTTATCTAAAGCTGGTTTGTGTAATTAGATTAGAATTTGTGGCAGTCAAATGTTATCACCCTAATATAGGTTTACATTCAGTGGTTGTGTTCTATAGCAGCCTTTTACAGTGTTTTTATAGCAGTCACAATTTTAAGCCCTCAGTGGTTCCAGCAGGTTGTTTGCTGAGATCTCAACAAGGAAAAGTAATTACGTGATCAATTCCTCGCAGACTTGTGTACCGAATTGGTTTGCTTTAGTTTATAAACATCAGGGAATATCTGAAAGCCTTATTTGTGGTAATAAAATCAAATATGTGCAAAGACAGCTTTTGGGCCTTAGCATTTCAACTGACAAAGTGCTTTTAATTACCAAAGTAAATTACCACTGATTTTGTAGTGGTTTTTGTTTTATTTTTTTTCCCCCTTTTTTGAATAGTGGGGGAGGGGGTGATGGGCTTTTTTTTTTTTTTTTAATTTTTATTTTTTTTAATGGCCTTAAACCACCCCACCTGGCTCATAAAGTAATGGTCATATAAATTATGTCAAATGTCACTTATGTCCTATTGACTATGGTTCTTAATATCCAGAACCTTTGCCAAACCTTTTGTCTTTCGGAAATAGTCCTGGTTTTTGTTGCAGAATTCAATACATGGGGACCTAATGGCTGGCGTTAGCTGGCTGTTGTGTTTGTTTGTTTTTTTTTTGTTTTTTTTTTGGGACATTTTACATAATGTTGTGCTGCAGGTTTAGTAGGAATTAACTGGAGTCTACGTTCAATATTTAGACCTTTAATTTCTTTTCAGAGTCTTAAATCTTCATCAAGGCACAAATGAGTATTATTCAGCAGTGTACTTTTTGTTGGCAGCCAGAGATGTAAGAATCTGTTCACTTTATTTTTTTACTGGAGTTTTAGCCGCATCAATTGCACTTTACAATCTTAGTGACCACCTGTAGCAAGCAATTCTGCAGTGCATAACTTTGAGGAACATAGTGCTACTGGACTATAGGATCCTGGATGTTGTAGTCCTGCTTCAAGATGCTCAGTGCTG
This sequence comes from Staurois parvus, assembly GCF_062004578.1. Classification (NCBI taxonomy): domain Eukaryota; kingdom Metazoa; phylum Chordata; class Amphibia; order Anura; family Ranidae; genus Staurois; species Staurois parvus. Next base: position 21,441 of record NW_028320662.1, read on the forward strand.
GCCTTGTCCAGGTAGGTACATAAGAAATCCTCTACCTTGGTGACATACTGTTATATTGCTATTCTGACATTACACTTCTGTTCAATGAAAACAATGCAGCACTTATTTGTTGTGGTCAACTTCTGCTATGCAGCAGCGCAATTGTAAGGTCGGCGTTTACTGTAATGAACTACATCTTTAATCTGGTTTCCAGTGCTGGCTTAGGTGGCTGTTGGGGAGGGGTGGCATTAGTGTTTGACATTTGCTGCCTTCCAAGGGGAAGGTTTAGTGTATTTGGAGGTCTTCTAAATTAGAAGGCATATCCAGAGTCTATATAGATATTGTGACTTTAACCGTGAATATAGTGTAATCCTGATGTTGAAAGGATTTTCGTTCTTTCACTCTTAATGAGCAAACTTTCTGAAGAAAATGCCTTTAAAAATTGGCAATGACCTGTGCTTAGAAATTGCTCAAGCATTGATTGTGTTATGCCTGTTGGTACACATCCTTTTTTAGTGTTTTGTATTACATAATCAAACTGGTTGAATAGCACCTTTTTTCCCTTTTTAGTGTTTTAAAGGAGCAGTCTGCCTACAAGTGACAAAATTTTGATACTTTCTTTGTATTTTGAGCATTCAATTTGCGTTTTCTAGGTATAACACCGGCTGCTTATTACAAAGGGATCACATACTGTTGCCTTTTTTTTACCTATTGTGAAGAATGCAACTGGATGATGGAAACCTTGTTGCAGCTTGGAGTAAGAGTTAAACCATTGCTATGAGCAATGTCAGACTTGCTGCTGGAGTCCTCATGAGGAATAGCCAGTGGGTTACACTGCCAAAGGTTTTTACCTATAACTGAACCTGACCATTTTGTGAGTGAAAATATTAAAGCGGCTTTTATGGTATAATTAAAAGGAATGTACTGAGGCAGTATGGGAATGGCCTTTGCTCACTCCATTGTCTGAAAGACAGACATTCTGTATTGATCATGCTTTTTGCATCATTGCTCCAGGTCACTTTCAAGTGTCCTGAAGCCAGCAAGTCTTTTTCCTCCCCCTGCAGTATCAGCCATCCCTATTCTCTCTGTACATTTTTTAAGGTATGTGAGATGTTTACACAAACTCTCTACAACTTGTAGCTTGGCGTGCTGAATATACATTAGCTGGAATAGCCAGCTTCATTAAAAAGTTGTGACTGCTGCACATCTACATTTTTGTGATTTTTTTTTTTGATCTTAAACTGTATGGGGTTTGTGTGGAAAGACAGTGACTTTCATATCTGTGATCCTTTGCAAGTGGGCACATGACCACATTGCTGCCATTTGACATTTCAGTAACCTTTTTAAGAGTTTTTTAAAATCTGAATGGCCCATCAACTGTTACACAGCAAAGTGGAACAGTGTCATTAAACCTGATCTGTACTAGCTGTAAAAATTGGTAGGCTAGTGTTGTCCAAATGAAGTGGTTACTATGCACTGTATTTAGTGACCTAGTGTTGTCAAATGAAAAGTGGTACTATAAAGTATGCACAGCTCTAACAAGGCTGCAACCATTTGCCTTTTTGTCTCAAATATTGCTGTAACATAAGGGTTTATTTATTTTTTTTAATTTTTTTTTTTTTGGGGGGCTTTCAGGAGTAACTGGATTGCAAAGCAAAACCTTGATATCGTGACCTTCTCTAGACAAAAGAAGGGTACCCCAACCTGTTAAAAAAAAAAAACAAAAAAAAAACAGGATTTATGGCTCAAAATTTAACGTTTTTCCCTGAGATCAGTGGAAAGCATGCTGACTTGCAAGTCAATGTCATGATCCATACTGTCTTGACTCAGAGGGGTTGACATTCACTACATATTTTACTTCAACTTAATACATCTAATAGAATGTTTCCATGGATTTCAAGGAAGTTGTGGAAACTGCATCATGCAAGAATGCATTATGTACGTTGGTACTTACTCAAACCTTTATTACAAGTGAATCTGGACACTAGGTGCACTCTGTTTTCCTGATGTATATTGATTTGTGTCCCTATATAGAAATATTGGCTTTTAACTAGCCCCATGATACTATGAGGTGTGAGTCCCAAATTAATTGGGTCTAAACTGGATATAGAACAAACCAGGTAAACATGGTTTTTTGAGGTTGTCTGAGGTACTTTTTTTTTTTTTTTTTTTTTTTCTAGTATGAGACTGTTAGAACTTCTCTGTTGGCTTTATATCAGATTTAACCTTGCTTTCAGTCAATGTGATGTAAAGGAGAAATATTTCTATAGGATTCCCAGATGGCACTCAGTCTCTGGAGTTCTAATCCGTCCCCACACTAGCAAACTAATGCTTTGACTGGACATGCACGTTAATGTCAAAATTGGTACATGCTACTTTTATATAGGGTAACATGCACATACATCTTGGCAGCTGCGGACCTAAATTTCATAAACTACCTGAAATCTGGTTTCAGGCCCTTGAGTTTGCTGATAGACTTGGTTTTAAGAGGCAGGAACTGTAAAGAAAAGTCACACTACAAAGCAGTTATTAGAGCCAGGATGTAATGCACAAATAAGACTGTCCCATGGTCATTATATTGAAGGAACTATAGGTAAAACTTCAGCATTTCCCATTATGCTGCTCAGTTGCATGTATACTCCCCACCCCCCCCCACCCATGGCTGTTTTTATAGAAACTCACCCTATTGGGTGTCTGTACATTATAGCAGATTTTCCTTCTCTGACTTTGTACTTGCTCCAAAGTGCTCAGTGCAGAATCCCTCTGTTGCTGGGGACCTGTGTGCACTTAGCAGGTCTCATCTGGGGTTTTTGAGGTGTTTAAAGTGAAATGTAGCTTCAGGCAGGTATATCGCCAGTATGTGCTGCTCACCCCATGCTGCCATTTCTGAACATTTCAGTGTTTACTATGCTTGGCAGAAGGGTACTGAACATGCAAGTTCCAGTATGTACTCTGTCTTAGTGATAGTTGTACAGTTTGTGTATCGGGCGCTTGAACTTCCTCTGTCCTATAACAGATTGCAATATTGGATTTGCGACTTACTATAACAAGCTGACAAGGCAAATGTGAGCAACTGCTGTTAAGCTACTAATGCAACATTATAGGGTATATGGAGTATCTTAGTCGCGTCATAACATTGCACTCTTATCAGTATGGCATTTTCAAGAAACACTTAAGTGAGAGTACTGGTTTATTTGGATTGGGTGGCTGACTTTTACAGTAGAAACACATTTTGGAACAATGTGGAAATATGGTTATAAAGTGCTGCATTGTTTTCAGATTAGTAAATACATTTCTTCTTGTCAGAATTGTTTTGTCAGAATGCACATACTGTGTTTGTTTGTATTTATTTATTTTTTATTTTTAAAGGTGCAGTTTCCTTTAGTGTTTCCTAAATCTCCTAAAACAACCCAGAGAAACTGTTCAAAAGCAAAATCTGTCTTTAACTTTTATTCCGGGATATAAATGGTTCATGTATTTAAAATGGAGTAATACTTTAACAGAATAGGCAGGCAGTTGTATGCTCTAAACTTTAGGATTAAAGATTTTACTCCTTGTCCAAATGCTTTGGACACAAACATTTCTTTAGTTTGAATGACTTACCATTTTTCCTTTCTATGAATGTGCTGTAAGGGCACAACATTAGACTAAACTGCAGATGGATATCTGTATTGCAGATATTTATCAATTAACTGATTTAAAATTACCTGACTTGTATCTGGCTATACTCATATTTTTTAATGGTGGTCTCGCTGTGCTGAGTAACTGCAAGCTTTGTCCAGACCCCTTTTTAGTTAGAGCAAATTACAAAACTAAACAATTTAACCTGTTTGCTCAACTGGTTAACACAGCATTTTTACTGAGACCACAATATGCTAAATTTATAATTTATAAATTTTTAGAATTTAAGACTTTGATCCAGTTTTTTTTAATTTTTTTTTTTCTTGATCATAGTTTTACTTAGTCACTATCAGTAAATTGAAAGCTTGCTTAGTCCTTCTGGTCAGTATTTCAGTAAATTGAAAGCTTGCTTAGTCCTTCTGGTCAGTATTTCAGTAAATTGAAAGCTTGCTTAGTCCTTCTGGTCAGTAATGCTTTTCACTTATCTTTAGGTATGGAATTTGGATACTGGCTGACGTTGATTCCAGAGTCTGTTAAGGTATGTTCGTGTGTCTCAGTTGGTGCTTTAAACCAACCATACCTGGATCAAAATTTCAATCAATGATTTGGCTAGCTGGTTGTACGCAATTTGCTCCATTGAATGACTTGTGTCAATCAGCATGTTTGAAAAACAATCTGTGCTGTTGGCTACATCAAGCTGCACTGATTGTATTCTGTCAGGGAAGGCTGCCTGTTGTCTGAATGCAGGCACAGCAGGAGGATTCCACAGTGAGTGAGTGTGTAGATGGGAGGAAAGTGCTTGGTCCAAATTCTGCATCTGGTATGGACAGTTGCCCTAGGAAATGTGGTTTCCTCTACTGTTCTGTGTACAGACCATAATTGTAAATTGGGGGGTGTGCATGCAAGTGCAGCCAGTTACAGGTAGATGGCAGAAGGCTAAAAGACCTGTCATTGATATGAACTGTTGTAACCAAATTAAATCTGTCATTTTCTACAAAAACTGGTGCAATTTTAACAAAATTTCAAAAGCAGTTTTATTATCTGCCAGGCCTTGCAGTAATCTTCTAGATGCCATAATTCTTCCTGTATCATAACTAACAGACTGCTATAGCATTAATCTGCTAGGTTGTGATTAAACTAGTTACTGAAAGCAATTCAAGCACAAATTGGCACCAATTAGTAACAGTGTATTTAATTTGTTTTTATGCACAATTTAATACTTTTTTTCCCTTCCTCTCCAGACTTAATGCATGTCATCCAGTCCACGCTGCCTCTTAAGGCCCACTGAATTGGAGATGAGGTATAATTCTATTTAACATTTCTGATTAAAGTATAGTAAACTTTGGTCATTTACATGTTTAATTTCATAAACCCTCAACTTTTAAAACAACCCATTCAGTTTAAAATAGAAAGGCAAAACATTTGAACATATTGCTGATACTGGCCAGAACTTGTGTATTCCTTCCTTTGAAATCCCTGAACTGGATACTTTTGCATAAGTACATGGTACAGCAGGCACATCAGGAATCTGAAATGTTGCATTGATATATTCTTTAAGTGTGAAGTATTGGTGACTAGGTACTGTTTAATTTTTGTGTATTTAATGGTTTTTCTTTTTTTTTTTTTTTTCTTCAGGGCTACTTGTTTGACAGGATTTGTTTGTGTAAATAAAAAAATTAAAACTTGGCGATGTGTGGTGTTTTTTTTTTTTTTTTTTTTTTTTTTTTTTTTTCTCCAATCTTGAAAGTTGACATACAAAATATAAAGACCTTCAGCCTGCAAGTGGCCAAGTTTGAGGTATCCAACCATTAAAGGAGGGATAGTACTGCCTCACGGGCAGGATACAGTGGGTACGTAGAAACTAAAACAATCGGTACTTAATGATTACCATCTGGTTAGTTTTCAGGTTAAGGAAAATTATCAACAGCTATGCTACCGTATTAGCAAGGTTACCATAGGGTGATAAAGCTAAGCGGCAAGGGGCATAGGAGTAAACAGCTTAGCTTTACCCCTTGTGGAACTGAGCACATCCTCCACCAGCATACAATCCATGTCCAATGATTTTATAAAGCTGAAGCGAGCCACGGGGGTGGGTAGAACCCTAAAACAATCTTTTAAAAAGGTGAACTTGGCCTCATGTAGAAGCCATGGTTCCAGGGGGGAAATTAGGAGTTTTAAGGGAGGAAGAAAGAAAAAGCAAAGTCAAGAGGTTCTGTCCCGTAGTTCATTGTCAGAGCACTCTTCATGCAGGAGTTTGTGTATTGTATCAAAGGATGCCAGACCCTCTCAAACATTGTCACGAAGTATACGGGCTTGCTTCTCAATCATTATCCATTTAAGCTTGTGCTTCACTGGCTTCTTCCAAACTGCTATTTTAGCTGCCAGAAACCTAATGAATTTGTCTGTATATTTAAAGGAATCCCCTCTGCTGGTTTATTAGGGCTGTTTTGGTGTCCTTGATCATTCCCCATGGTTGTAGTATATGAACTAGTGGGCCCTAATCCAAAATTGGCTAACTTTTGCTGCTTGACTGCAACCGTTATGCAGTCGTTCGGGTACCAACGAGTGGCCACCTTGTAAGCGGCCTCACTTAAGGAGACATTCATGATACCCTTGTATTTCTGCACTGACCAGTCCTCTGGAATTTCCATTCCCAAGCCTGCATATAGGGTTTACCTGGTGTGCTAATGAGAAATTTTGTACAATTTCAATACCACATTTCTGGTGTTCCCTGCAATAACATTCATTTTCAAAGTACGTGTTATAGCCAGAGGGAGGCTATGCACAGACTGGGGGAAGTGTAAGATTTGTTGTAGGTGGTGAGTCTCAGAGCCTGGCATTCCAAGTTGTTGGTTAAAATATGACATGGGACTTAATCGCTTGGGTCCAGAAAGTGCCCGATTCAATATAAGCCTTTATGAAGCCCCTATTGGAACTCTGAGGTTGAAGGTTAGGTGCAAACATTGGAATTATTCGCAATAGTCACCACTGGGGTGAGGGGACTGAAGAGACAGATTACATAGTAAGTCCAATAACTATTGAGTGGGAGAGTGTAGGACAAAATTGCCTGTCAATATCTAGGGTGTAACCACATCGAGGTGCGTTCTTAACATACAATTCCTCCCTTCATGCTGCCAAACAAGCCTACTTTGTCACAATACCTTTTCATCCAGTCCATCTTTTCTCTATTTTTAACTCTCTACTTTCTCCACCTCCACTCAGTACCTCACTCGCTGCTCACGAGATTGCAAATCATTTCAAAAACAAGATTGGCGCAATTCGTGGGGGCATCGCCACTGCACAGACATCCATCCCACTTAGCATACCTTATACTAAACCTCCCTCAACACTTTTGACCTTGCTACTACCGAAGAGGTCACTAAGGTTTTCTCAGAAGTCTGTCTCACTACCTGCCCCTGGATCCTGTCCCCTTGCTACTACGGTTGCTCTTCTTCCATCCTATGCTCCCACACGTCTTCAATCTTTCACTCTCTACTGGTACCTTCCCCTCCCCTCTAAAGCATGCACACATCACTCCCATACTTAAAGCACTCCCTGGACCCCACCAACCTGAACAACGTAAGACCCATATCCCTGCTGCCATTTACCTCCTAGAATGCTTAGTCTACAATCCCCTGAGCTCCCACCTCACCAACAACCTTCTTGACCCTTTACAGTCTGGCTTTTGTTCATTACACTTCACTGAAACTACCCTACTAAAACTCACTAATCTACTAACGGCTAAAACCAATGGCCACTACTCCGTACTCTTACTACTTCTCTGCGGCTTTTGATACAGTTGACCATCCCCTCAAACGCCACTCTCTTGGTCTCAGACTCTGCTCTCTCCTGGTTCTCCTATCTATTGCAGCGCTCCTTCAGCGTTACCTATAACTCTGGCTCCTCCTCTTCACTCCCTCTTTCTGTAGGGGTCCCTCAAGGTTCTGTCCTTGGACCCCTTCTCTTCTCCCATCTACACCTCCTCCCTTGGTCACTTGATAAACTCCCATGGCTTTAAGTGCCATCTCTATGCTGACACACAAATCTATCTTTCTACCCCTCACCTCACCCCTTCAGTCTCCTCGCATTACTAACCTACTAAGCAACATATCGGCATGGATGTCACTCCACTTTCTCAAACTCAGTCTTTCCAAAACTGAGCTCTTATTATTCCCCCCAGCCCGTGCCCCCTCCCCTGACTTCTGTATCAAGATCAATAACACAATCATAATTCTGTCCCCTCATGCCAGGGTGCTAGGTGTATTCCTAGACTCCCATCTGTCCTTTCACCCCCAAATCCAATCACTGTCCAAATCTTGTATACTTCACCTCCAACATCTCCAAGATAAGCCCGTTCCTAACTTCGGAAACCACTAAGCAACTTATTCACTCCCTTGTTATATCTCGCCTTGACTATTGTAACTCCCTCCTCATTGGCCTACCTCTTCGTAGGCTATCCCCTCTTCAGTCTATCATGAATGCTGCTGCCAGACTTATCCACCTTACTAACCGTTCTATATCTGCCACCCCTCTCTGCCAAGCCCTCCACTGGCATCCCATTGCCCAATGGATAAAATTGAAAACAACAACGTATAAAGCCATTTATAACTCTGCCCCAAATTACCTCAACGATCTTGTCTCTAAATATCACCCAAACCGCACTCGCCGCTCCTCGCAAGACCTCCTACTCTCTAGCTCCCTTGTCTCCTCCTCCCATGCTAGTCTCCAGAGCTTCCCCCCCATCCTCTGGAACTCTACCCCAATTTATCAGACTTTCGCCTATTCTGCTCACTTTTAGGCGATCTCTGAAAACCTCACTCTTCAGGGAAGCCTATCCTGCCCTCAGCTAATAATGGAATCTTCTACTCTTCCAACCAGTCCATCCCCCACAGTTACTACCTTTTTGTACCACTAGCCCCTCCCTCCTAGATTGTAAGCGCCAAGGAGCAGGGCCCTCCTTTCCCTCTTGTATTGAACTGTACTGTTATATTGTAAAGTGCTGAGCAAAATGTTGGCACTATATAAATCCTGTATAATAGGTTGATAGGCTAGGGGTGCACAGGCCTGAGCTTCCATTGCCACCCACTCAGGTCTGTAAACCTTAGAATAGGTTTGAGAATTGTGAGCTGGGCTGTGTAGTAATATTTCCAGATATCTGGGACCCCTAAGCCACCAGCCTCAAGTGCAGGGTAGCGTGTGTCACAGTAGCTTGGGACCACACAGTTGTCATGAAATGTATAAACTGCTAGGTCAGCAAATGGAATTACTACAGGCAGAGTGTGAAAGTTTTATCATTAAAATAGGGTAACACCACCATTTTAAGGGCTGTGACTTTACCTATCGAAGAGATGTCCACTTCCTGTAGTAATTTGGGCATCAAAGATGAATAGTTATATAGAGATGCTATGGAGGGAGTTGGTGTACTTCCTTTTTATTGGATATGTTTAACCACTTCAAGCCTAAGGGTAAAACAATTTAAAGCCCAAGTACAATTTTGCAACTCTGACATGTTGGCAAAACTACATATCACAGCTTTTGTGCATCCAGGTGGATTATAGTGTTTGTGTTTTTTTTTTTTTTGTCAGGACCAATTGGGCTTTCATTTGGTGGTAATGGATATCTCCAGGTGGGTTTTTATTTTTATATCAAAGGAAAGCATAAAAAAAGTTAGTTTACCCTTTTGGGTTTATTTCTTGCTACTACCCTAACAACTCAAAATTTCCCCTCTTCCTGACGATCATAGCAATACCTGTAGTATGGCCCAGAAATAGTGTGGGGTTTTTTTTTTTTTATATATACATTCTAACCTACCACTGACACTAATTTAAGTGCTTCCCGTCCACCCTATCCCAGAAGTACTGCTACAAGGTGGCATGGCTGTGCAACATTGTGTGTGCGTGTGTGTATATACACGTGACTTTGCATTTCTGGGTAGGGGGTGCATGCGCCCTACCTGCACTGACATTTTTGGCCGTGGCTGTGAATCACCGGGTCCTGACTGGTGCTTGGCAAGCATCTGACTGGGGGGGATGAGAACTGTTTGTAAACAAAACTGTTCTCTCCCATCAGCTCCTGCACTCTGATTTGAATGTCTGGCTACAGCACAGCAGTGTGCTTACAGTGAAGTGTGCATATACCCCCCCTACCCTAGTAAAACAGCACACTGTTAACCATTGCCCCACATGTTAAAGCCTTCCTGCCCAGTGCTAATAGTGCATTTTTATTAGCGCTGATCACTGTATTGGTGTCAATGGGGATGTCGGTGACACATAGCAGGCATTCTGACTCTGAGGGGAACTGACTTTAAGTTGCTGATTGCTGCCATAACTAGTAAAAATAAAAATCCCAATGTGTGTGTGCATTTGTTAATGCTATAACTTTCACGTAAACCAATTAACTTACACATTGGGATATTTGTTTTGAGCAGACGTAGCAGAATACATTTTGGCCAAAATTAGAGTTTTAATTTTTTACTGGACATGTTTAATAGCAAAGTCAAAAATAGTTTTTGTTTTTTTTTCTCTTTGTGGGTTTTTTTGTGCAATCCCCCCAAGGTGATAAAATACAACAGAGCTCGATTCGTGGGAAAAAACGTAAAGTTAATTTGGGTGCCGTGTTGCATGATCATGCAGTTGTCAGTTAAAGTAACGCAGTGCCGTAATGCAAAACATGACCTGGTCAGGAAGGAGGGTAAATACTCTGCAGGGCAAGTGGTAAAAAAACAAAAAAAAAAACCTTGACCCAGACACTAACCCTTGCATTGACATTGATCAAGGTATACTTTTTCTGAACTTTTTTTTCTCCTCTCTGAAAGGGCAGAGATACAATGCATCTCTCTTCCATTCAGCGAAAACAAGTGATTTGCGTCACAGTGATTGCTGTGAAAGCCTCTAATTGGATATCAAAGTAATCATGTGACCCAGAATTGGGGAGTTTTCAGTCCTGATCGTTACTGACACCCCCATCTTTGTGCTGGGAGTGTGCCCCCAGCACAGACTGGTATGTGGTTGCAGGAAACCAGCTCTCTACACAAAGCTGCAGTTTAGCAGCTTATAAAGTTGGACTGATGTGAATGTAAAATATATATGTAAAGCGCTGCGTAAATTGACGGTGCTATACAAGTACCTGAGATAAATAATAATGCTCTTGCTATAGGTGTAAGCCAGTGTCTCCAACCTTTTTCTTGTTTAATCAAGGCACCCTTTTATGGACAGTCTTGAGGCACCCTATTCTGAAATGTGAAACTATTCTAATTTATATAACATCCACATGTAGCACACCCAATATGAGGTGCTTTATTCTTACAAAGCAAATACGCTTGCACACTGGTACTATTCCAGTGTTTCTCTTCACTTTTTAGCTATTACTGAGCTAATGTGACCCCAGCACTGATGGAGGGGTGCAGGGGAGGGTCAAACTAGGATGCTGTGCAGCATGCCTGGATCTGGGGTGGCCCCCCCCCCCCCAGCTGGCTGAGTTTCTTCCCCATCCCAACACAGGAATGTGCAGTGTGATTAGTAAAATTCAGGCAGCAGTAGACAGGCTATCTTGTGTCCTCCCTTCCTGTCAGTGCAGTGCTCCTGCACACAGCAGATCACACAAGATTGTTAGTTCGTTTGGCACACAATTTAATTATCTTCCGTATACACATTTCCTCCTCCTGGGATATGAGTAGTCCTTGCAGGAGGTAGCGTGCTGGTAATTACACTGTGTGCAGCCTGAACTACTGATTCTGTGTGTGGAGGAGCGCTGCACTGATGGGAAGGGGAGGACACAGCACAACCGCCTGTCTCCCTGGGGTTTTTTTTTTCCTTTTCAGGCGGGGAACATAATGTGAGGGGTTGGAGGGTGTGACTTGTGCTTGGAATGAGAGGTAGGGAGATATTTGCTAAAAGAGGGCAATACCCCCGGTTCACATATATGTTGGTGTGTGGGCCGCATTTTGTATGGACTCCCATGCCTCTGACACGCAGGGAAGAAGTCCCTGTACCTCTTTGGAAAAACGCAGTCTGAATGGGAACTTCGGTTCCCAGTATGGTTGCATTTTCCAGTGCGGGCAGCATGCCATTAGAACTAATGGCACCTGCCCGCGGGTCTGCATTTCTCTGTGCGGGTGGTGTGGCTGCACGGATATTTGTGCGGATCCGCAGCTGCACCACCCGCACAGATGTGAGCCTAAGGTCAGGGTGGAAGGGTATGTGCTATTAGGAGGAATGAGGGTGGGAAATATGCTAGGAGGGGGAGGGGGGGGGTGGCTAATATGCTAGGTCTAGGAGGAGGATTGGGGGAGATGTTTGGAGGGGGGTTGGGTATATGCTAGAATTATGTGTTAGGGGATGGGGGGGGGCGATGATGCTAGGTGGGGCGATTGGGAAGGAATTTGTGAAAGGGAGTTTGGTTGGATATGTGCTAGGAGGGGGGATTTAGGGTGGAGGGATTTGGGCTAAGAGGAGGATTTTTTTTCAGGGGGGATTTGAGTTAAGAGGAGAGGGTTGCAGAGGACTTGTGCTAGGAAGGAGAATTTTGGTGGGGACTTAGGGGGGGAGGGAGAACTTGTGCTGGGAAGAGTAATTTGGAGGGGGAATGGGAGGGCATTATGCTAGGAGGGGGATTTGGGGTATAGAATTTGTGCTGGGAGGGGGGATTTGGCAGGGAGGATTTCTGCTAAGATGGGAAATTTGAGGATGTGTGCTAAGAGGGAATTTTTTTTTTTTCTTTTTATGGGTGAGATGTGAAATGAGGGTACTGAACAGATCTACTCCTCCCTTCCTAGCACATAGCTGAGATTTGCTTGACTTTCCTTATAGACACAGCCTCAATCTGTAGCCAAATAAATAACGTAAATATGTGCCGCGCTCCAAAAAGATAAATATATAATCAATATACTATAAACCATGTGATTAAAAATCTAACTTAGAAAATGTGTTTATATAAATGTAACTAAAAATTGTCTATCAACCTGTAGAATATAACTCCTAATATAAATCCAATTGAAATTACATATAAAATGTGTGTGTGTATATATATATATATATATATATGTGTGTGTGTATATGTGTGTGTGTATATATATATATATATATATATATATATATATATATATATATATATACACACATACACACATACAATATTGTCCACTCTGTGTTGGTAAACCGATAAAACCAGCATCATCAAATGGACTTGATTTGATATTCTTATGCGCTCACCTTAATTTTAGCATAGCTGAAAATTAAGCTAAAACTTTTTTTTCCTAAAAGGACAGATGAGATATTTTCCTGTGGTAAATCTCCTTCCCGAGATGTAGCTTATACGTTTTAATATTTCTATTATTCCACCTGGGGACTCTCAGGTTAGCTGAAAAAAAAAAAAAAAAAAAAAAAAAAATACCTGGCGGGATATTATCACAATGGAGAAACATATTAAGGAGAGAATGATCCCTAGAAAACTCAGATGAGAATTACCTATTGATGATGGGTAAATAGAACAAGAGGACATTGAGGAATGGTATAACTTTTTTAGTGAAAAAGGCATAGAAGTACTCCAATTCTTAAAAAGCAAACAAAGGCAAATTTAAACAATTTATGAAAGCATACCAAGATAAAGTAGAAAATATTAAAGATTATCCAGATTTTAATACATGAATGAATTGAATAAAAATGTACATCAAAAAGATCTAGAAAATAAGAAAGAAAATACCTAAGAGTAAATCAGGATTATCAACAAAAAACAAGTTAAGTGGCAAACAAAATTCACAACTAAAGAAGTCAAATCAACAGATTCTGCACCAGTCAAATGGAGAGGAAACTATCTCCTAAAAAGAAAGTACTAGGTTTTAAAACACCGCTTAAGTATACCCCTAGGAACGAGTATAGAGATTACAGACCTCATTATAATGGCTACACACAGCCACCTCGGAGAAATTCAGATTTCCAATTATTGGAAACCTCAGCATATAACATCAGGCCAATTTAGGGCTATTTCCTATTATCCCCAACAGGGAGGTAGAACTGAAAATAATCAGTATAGAGGTTATCCCTCTAGAGGAACACAAGGGTATTACACACAAGAGACCCATGAGATGCAAGAACATAGTTGCAACCAGGTACCATACCATCCTAAACCACAAAGAAACCAGGACCTAAACCTTATAATATACCACAACATAATAGATACCTTTAGAGTTGGAAGAGCCAGATTCACCTCTTCCTAATTCTATTTGAGGGTTCTGATCCCACCATAAAAAAGGAAGGGAAGAACCAAAAAACGTATTAATAAAAGAGGGAGTAGAGGAGGAAGAAGGCATCAACAAAAAAAGAAGGGACTAAAAGGAGAAGGTGTATTAAATCTAAGTGGTGCAATTTTAAAAGATGAAGAGATTTATACATTGGATAAGGGATTAAAATTTGCACCAACTAGAGGACTAAATTAAATTTGTTACGTATGTGAGCATACAAAAATTTGTAAGAAACCTCAACCTTAAAAAATATTACGCTCAAAATCCTATTATAAATAATAGTCGTGAGGATGCATCCACACATCATAGTAATCTAAGGAACAAATCAGTTTTTAATTCCAACATTGTAGACAATAACTATATAGATATTTTTAAAAAAATTAGTATTAGAAGATTCAGAAACTCTGAATATTAAAAAATATAAAGAAGAATTATTGAAAAAAGGTATTGACAGCTTCAATAAGAGGAAGGATATAGTAATATGTCCAGCAGATAAGGGAGGAGGTATAGTGATGGTATCTAAAGATTACTATGAATCCACTATGAATAATATGCTGAGTGATGTTGATACATACAAGAGATTAAATGGTAATCCTACAAAAGTCTACAAAAAAGAACTTATTAAATTGATACAATATGAAAGTCGGAAAGGAGTTTTAAATAATAAAGAAAGATATTTGGTACCTTCAGTTTGCAAACTACCTATAATCTATTCAGTCCCAAAAATACACAAGACGTAAGACATTAGTAAACCACCAGGCAGATCCATTATTAATGGTATAGATTCTTTAACCTCAAGATTAGGTGAATATATTGATAACTATTTACAACCATTAGTGGTAAAAACTACAGCTTACTTTAGAGATACAAAGCATGTAATACAAATTATCCAAAATTTAAATGTTAACCCAAATACTATTCTAAGTACAACAGATGTCTCATCGCTATATACTAACATTGACCATGAAGGAGCTATAGAAACGGCAAAATGTGGACCCTTAATAAATATTCTAATATCCCAAGTAAACATAAAAGGTTCATTATGAAATGTTTAAAATTTTGTTTAGATCATAACTATTAGAGATGAGCGAATTATTCAAAAATTCGATTCGCTGATTCGCCGAATTTGCGGAATAAATTCGATTCGATGCGAATTTATTCGCTGCGAATTTAACTTATTAAAAGGGTTTCTAGGCTTCAGAGAGCCTTTATATTAGTGCAGAACACTGTACCTTTAATTTAAATGCCCTTGGAGTCTGCTGGGGAAGAGAAATAATACTGTCAGTCAGTATGACATGCAGATGAGTGCCGTCGATCTTAGAATCACCGCACACTTCACTCATTTGGGCAGTCACGGGGCCAAAACCAGAGTGTAGAGCCACAGTGTGGCGGTGGAGGCAGCAGCAATGGGAGGCCATACAGCACCCTATGACAAAATGGAACCCACCAGCAGTGTGAGGAGACCTGAAAGTGGCACATGGCAGAGTGTGGCGATGGAGACAGCAGCAATGGGAGGCCGTACAGGGACCCATGACACACTCTGGACCTGGCAGCAGCATGAGGAGGCGGTACAGGGGCCCATGACAGAATATGGGCCTGGCAGCAGCATGAGGAGTCGGTACGGGGGCCCATGGCAGATTACGGGCCTGGCAGCAGCAATGGGAGGCCATACAGCACCCTATCACAAAATGGAACCCACCAGCAGTGTGAGGAGACCTGAAAGTGGCACATGGCAGAGTGTGGCGATGGAGACAGCAGCAATGGGAGGCCGTACAGGGACCCATGACACACTCTGGACCTGGCAGCAGCATGAGGAGGCGGTACAGGGGCCCATGACAGAATATGGGCCTGGCAGCAGCATGAGGAGTCGGTACGGGGGCCCATGGCAGATTACGGGCCTGGCAGCAGCAATGGGAGGCCATACAGCACCCTATCACAAAATGGAACCCACCAGCAGTGTGAGGAGACCTGAAAGTGGCACATGGCAGAGTGTGGCGATGGAGACAGCAGCAATGGGAGGCCGTACAGGGACCCATGACACACTCTGGACCTGGCAGCAGCATGAGGAGGCGGTACAGGGGCCCATGGCAGAGTGGCGAAGCGTAAGCAGCTTAAATTGAAGGCCATACAGAGGCCTATGTTAAAAAGTCCCCCCAGCAGCAGTGTGGGGAGACGACTATCAAGAGTCCAATGGCAGAGTGGCGGAGCAGAAGCAGCTTCAATTGAAGAAGAAGAGGATGAGGATGAAGAAGAAGAGGATGAGGAAGAAGATGAGGATGAAGAAGAAGAAGAGGAGGATGAAGATGAGGATGAAGAAGAGGATGAGGATGAAGAAGAGGATGAGGAAGAAGAAGAAGAGGATGAAGAAGAAGAAGATGAGGAAGAAGAAGAAGAGGATGAGGAAGAAGAGGATGAAGAAGAGGATGAGGATGAAGAAGAAGATGAGGAGGATGAAGAAGAAGAAGATGAGAATGAAGAAGAAGAGGATGAGGATGAAGAAGAGGATGAGGAAGAAGTAGAAGAGGAAGAAGAAGATGAGGATGAAGAAGAAGAAGAGGATGAGGATGAAGAAGAAGATGAGGATGAAGAAGATGAGGATGAAGAAGATGAGGATGAAGAGGATGAGGAAGAAGAAGAGGATGAGGATGAAGAAGAAGATGAGGATGAAGAAGAGGATGAAGAAGAAGATGAGGATGAAGAAGAAGAAGAGGATGATGAAGAAGAAGAGGATGAAGAAGAAGAGGATGAAGAAGAAGAGGATGAGGAAGAAGAGGATGAAGAAGAAGAAGAGGATGAAGAAGAAGAGGATGAGGAAGAAGAAGAAGAAGAAGAGGAGGATGAGGATGAAGAAGAGGATGAGGATGAAGAAGAGGATGAGGATGAAGAAGAGGATGAGGAAGAAGAAGAGGATGAAGAAGAAGAAGATGAGGATGAAGAAGAAGAGGATGAGGATGAAGAAGAAGAAGATGAGGATGAAGAAGAAGAGGATGAGGATGAAGAAGAAGATGAGGATGAAGAAGAAGAGGATGAGGATGAAGAAGAAGAGGATGATGAAGAAGAAGAGGATGAGGATGAAGAAGAAGAAGAAGAGGATGAAGAGGAAGAGGATGAAGAAGAAGAAGAAGAAGAAGAGGATGATGATGAAGAAGAGGATGAGGAAGAAGAAGAGGATGAAGAAGAAGAGGATGAGGATGAAGATGAGGATGAAGAAGAAGAAGAGGATGATGGTGAGGAAGAAGAAGAAGGAGGAGGATGAGGATGATGATGAAGAAGAGGAGGATGAAGAAGAAGAGGATGAGGATGAAGAAGAAGAGAATGAGGATGAAGAAGAAGAAGAAGATGAGGATGAAGAAGATGAGTATGAAGAAGAGGATGAGGATGAAGAAGAGGATGAGGATGAAGAAGAGGATGAGGATGAAGAAGAAGAGAATGAGGATGAAGAAGAGGATGAGGATGAAGAAGAAGAAGAAGAGGATGAGGATGAAGAAGAGGATGAGGATGAAGAAGAAGAAGTAGGATGAAAATAAGAATTCCAGTACAGCAAAAAGTGTATCTGCAGAGAGCTCCGCTATTTCTGACAGTTCTCTGACAGTTCCTTCACATTTACAGCGGTTGAAACGTATCTATTTGTTTCCGAATAAAAACATCTGTATCCTAAATGGAAACAAATAGATACAATGTTTCAACCGCTGTAAATGTGAAGGAACTGTCAGAGAACTGTCAGAAATAGCGGAGCTCTCTGCAGGGACACTTTTTGCCGGCTGTAGAAGGGATGAAAATCGGCCGATCAGGAAAAATTCGATTCGTGCATCCGAAGTTTGGTAATTTTCGGATTCGGCGCGAATCGAATTTTTCCTAATATTCGAAACGAATTCCACTTCGCCAAGTTCGATTCGCTCATCTCTAATAACTATTTTTGGTATGATAAAGAATATTTTTTACAAGTGAAAGGAGTAGCTATGGGCGCTAAATTCGCCCCAAGTATAGATAATTTATACATGGCTAAGTGGGAAGAAATTAATATCTTCCATAATATCAGAAAAGAAGTATTAGTATATAATAGATATATTGATGATAAATTAATCATATGGGATGGTGATCAGACACAACTCATTGATTTTTATGAAAGTTTAAACAAAAAGGAAAAAAATATTACTTTAAATTGGGATATAAATACTGAATATATTAATTTTCTGGATATTCAAATTAGAAAAGAAGGATCTCATCTGTCTACAAATTTTTTTTTTTAAATTAACAGATAGAAATGCATACATCCCAACGAATAGCTGCCATCATCAATCATGGTTAAATAATATACCGAGGGGTCAATTTATGAGGCTGAAAAGAAATTGCACAAAGGATATGGATTATATAGACTAAAGTGAGATACTATCGAAGAGATTTATAAATAAGGGATATAATAAAGAAAAAATAGAGGAAAGAAAGAAAGTGGGACGGATGGATAGGACAGTCATGCTTACTAATACACAAAAAGAAAATACAGAATATATGGAGGTACCAGTGGTCTTACATTATAATAAACAGTATAAAGCAGTCCAGAATATAATTAATAGGCACTGGAATGTGCTGAAGTTGGACAAACATTTAAATAATATAATTCCTGATAAACCGAGATTTATTTATAGGAAAGCTCCTACCATTAGAGACAAAGTGGTAAAAAAATATTTTAGAGCCACCATTAAGGAGCAATACTATCAGTTTTTTTCCAAGGAGTAGGTTTCTATGTGTGTGGATGATGCTACATTTGTAGGAGAGTAACACATAATCCTAAATGCAGATTTAAATTTCACAACACACATAATGATAAAGAATACAAAATCAAACCATTCATTTTGTGTGATACTAAAGGAGTAATTTATGCTCTAAAGTGCCCATGCAATTTAATTTATATAGGACGCACTAAAAGACTGTTGAAAGAGCGTATAAAGGAGCATGTGTACAATATTAACACAGGATACAAATATCATTATGTTTCACAGCATTTTAGACAGCACCACAATAAAGATGCCAGATTACTTGAGTTTTGGGGTATTGAAAAACATACCAACCACTGGAGAGGGGACAACACCATTAGAGAAATTAGTAAGAAGGAGTCTAAATGGGTTTATGAAATGAGTTGCCTAGCCTCTAATGGTTTAAATAAAGAGTTTGATCTGTCATGTTTTATAAGTAATTATTACATTTTTTCTTCTATATGAACTTTTATTTCCATAATATGAATTAAATATTTATTTTAGAAAATTATTTTAACTATCTACAGTGATGATGGGATTAATCTGATTAATTTTATAGGTCAATTTTATAATTAAAATGAATAGGGTTGGTTTTTTAAAAAATCCTTAGGAGTAGTGGTTACCATGACCTCTAGGAGACTCAAAATATATATATTATTTTAATAATTTTTTAGTATTATAAGGTTTTTATTATCATTTTTAAGGATGATATATGAATGAGGTAGAGGTAAACAATCTTGCATTTTTAATTTTAATTTATTTTATTTTTGTGTTTAGAATAATTTTAAATATATAAATAAAATTCAGAGAGTATGTGTGTGATTTGTAAAGTGTAATGATTATTTTAACTAGTATTGATTTAGTGATATATATATATATATATATATATATATATATAGTAATTGAGAGTAGGATATATCATATTCTGTTACATGTACTGTGTTTGAAATGACTATAGATACAATACAAATCACATATATAAAGTTTTAACCAGTATATATTAGTTTTAAGATAAGTGGGTAATCTCTGTGTTAGTCTGCATAATATCACCATCTGGAAAGCAGTCGAGTGACACAGAGTAAAGTATAATATACATTCTTATTCATAAGATTATCTTCAGCCTCTAAAATGAGTGCAGTTCATGCACAGATCGCAATTTTTAGACCCCAACAAGATGGTCGCGTCCATGCGGACTTCAACAAAATGGCGCCTGAAAGCCCTATATAAGGCTATCAGCGGTTGTGTCGTCCTATCATAAATCCCTGATGAAGCCATGTGACCCGGTGGCGTAACGCGTAGGGGAGGGGCTCTGACGTCACGGTGCTTTCTAGATTACACGGCAAGTACAGGAAGTGTGCAGAACACACACAGAGGTTTTTTCTTCACAATACAAAAAGCGTTTTTTATATTTTGCAAATGTGAGTGGAATATCATATTTTACCAATAAAAGGTTAAAAAAGGATAAGGCACTATGTTCTTTCTTCTTTTTTGACAATACTTATATGGAGCATTGAAGAGTGGAGCAAAAAGGAAGCAGTAGACCCCTGGAAGAGAGGGAGAAATCCATCCATCCATATCCAACACAGGGATCAGCTAACCTGAGAGACCCCAGGTGGAATAATAGAAATATTACAACATATAACCTACATCTTGGGAAGGAGATTTACCACAGGAAAATATCTCATCTGTCCTTTTAGGACAAAAAGCTGTTTAGCCTAATTTTCAGTTAGGCTAAAATTAAGGTGAGCGCATAAGAATATCAAATCAAGTCCATTTGATGATGCTGGTTTTACTGGATTAACAACACAGAGTGGACACTATATATATATATATATATTTTATATGTAATTTCAATGAATAATTTTTTGCACAAATTGGATTATTTATATTATGAATTATACTATAAAGGTTAATAGACAATTTTTAGTCATGTTTATATATACATTTTCTAATTTTGGTTTTTAATCACATGGTTTATAGTATATTTATTTATTTTTTGGAGCGCGGCACATATTTACAATAATATGCACTATTATATGAGTTAGTGTTCAGTGTCAGCAAACCAAATGTGTGTTAACGTAATTTAATTCATTAATCACTGAAGCACTTTTGTTACTCACCATAGTAGCTCACAAGCACTGTCACAATTTTAACTCAATCTGTAGCTAGCTACACACTGCAGCTGGATGCTGTGTAAGGGAATACAATCTCAGCTAAGTGCTGTGGTGTGGAGGATTCCAGGCTGTTTGCAATGTGAGGAAGGGAGGAGATCTGCTGAGTACTTTGCCAGCAGTGACTCTGTCCTCTTCTCTGCTGCCTTTTGTCTTCTTCCCTGCTGACCCCTTTACACTGCACTACTGACCCCTGAGCTCCATCTTGTCGACCTGATAACCCCTTTTTCCACCCTGCTGATCCCTGTCATATACTCTGTTGACCCTTGGGCCCTGATTTACTATTGTGCCTGGGCGCATTTCCGTGGGCAAACGTCTACTTTTTATGAGCGACCGTCTACTTTTACCCCGCAACGAGATTTACTATTGAGCAGTGTCCATAAGTAGACGCCCAATCGAATTTACTAACGAGACACACGCCCGGAATCAGACTCACAAAGCAGACTTGCTAAGAAGCACGTCTAACACCATGAAAAATCACTGCAGAGACATGTTCACTTAGAAATTTGCTTTGCCAAATATCAGGACTTCACTTTAAACAATATCTGCCATTTCAAAAA
This sequence comes from Staurois parvus, assembly GCF_062004578.1. Taxonomy (NCBI): domain Eukaryota; kingdom Metazoa; phylum Chordata; class Amphibia; order Anura; family Ranidae; genus Staurois; species Staurois parvus. The sequence continues at coordinate 42,763 of NW_028320662.1, forward strand.
AAATTAAGAATGTGTTAAAAATAGTTTTTTTCAAGCAAATCAACACAGTAAAAAACTAGACGCCCGTGCAGTGTCTTTGGCCGATATAAATGCGCATGTGCAGAACACATTTTAGACGTACTCTCTGGGCGCTTGCTTTTTAGGCACTGCTCAATAGTAAATCTCAGTGTGGATTCCTCTGACAGCCGACACTCGGTCACGTCTACTGTGTCTTTATGTATTCTAATTTGATTTCCTTAGTTCTAGTGATTCTATTTTTGTTTCTTATCCTTTATAATTATTTCTGTAATGATTTTACTTATTTCGAAGGTCTAGATGATATTTATTTTGACAGCTGAATGTAAAAATAAAGGTCCGCAATAAAAAAAAAAAAAAAAGCGTGGGTCCCCCCTCTCATCCATACCAAGCCCTTCAGGCCTGGTATGGATATTAAGGGGGAACTCCACGCTGAAATTTAAAAAAAAAAAAACAGCGTGGGTCCCCCTCAATATCCATACCAGACCCTTATCCGAGCATGCAGCCCGGCAGGTCAGGAAAGGGAGGGGGACGAGCGAGCGCCCCCCCCCCTCCTGAACCATACCAGGCCACATGCCCTCAACATGGGGGGGTGCTCTGGAGCAGGGGGGCTCCCCCCCAAAGCACCTTGTCCCCATGTCGATGGGGACAAGGACCTCTTCCCCACAACCCTGGCCGGTGGTTGTGGGGGTCTGCGGGCGGGGGGCTTATCAGAATCTGGAAGCCCAGATCCCGGCCCCCCCCCCCCCACGTGAATGAGTCTGCGGTACATGGTCCCGCGACTCATTCACAAAAAAACAAAATGTGGTGTAAAAAAAACACAGTACAGGGTCTTTGACAAGTCCTTTATTAAAACAATGTCCCCCTGAAGTAGATCCAACGTCAATCACGGCGGCGGTGGCGGCGGCGACCCGAAAAAAGAAGAAAAAAAAAAGTTCCGTTCCCGTTGGAGGCTTCCAGCCGTCTGAAAAAAAGGCTAGCTGACAGTTCTTAAATAGGTTAGGGGCGGGGCCAGCCAGGGACATCATCCCCGCCCCTTACCTATTTGAGAAATGTCACCCTGTCTCTCCACTGAGGCTAACTAACTGAATGCAGGAGACAGTCTGACAGTTCTTATATAGGTATGGGGCGAAGCCAGCCTGGGACATCATCCGAGTGATCCCGCCCCATGTCACATGTTTGCTGTTCCCGGCTGGCCCCGCCCCATACCTATATAAGAACTTTTTTTTTTTTCGGGTCGCTGCCGCAGCCGTGATTGATGTTGGATCTACTTCGGGGGACATTGTTTTAATAAAGGACTTGTCAAAGACCCTGTACTGTGTTTTTTTTACACCACATTTTGTTTTTTTTCAGATTCTGATAAGCCCCCCGCCCACAGATCCCCACAACCAGGGTTGTAGGGAAGAGGCCCTTGTCCCCTTCGACATGGGGACAAGGTGCTTTGGGGGGGGGAGCCCCCCTGCCCCAAAGCACCCCCCCATGTTGAGGGCATGTGGCCTGGTATGGTTCAGGAGGGGGGGGGCGCTAGCTCGTCCCCCCCCTTTCCTGACCTGTCGGGCTGCATGCTCAGATAAGGGTCTGGTATGGATATTGAGGGGGTCCCCACGCTGTTTTTTTTTTTAAATTTCGGCGTGGAGTTCCCCCTTAATATCCAGACCTGAAGGGCTTGGTATGGATGGGAGGGGGGACCCACGCTGTTTTTTTAATTATTTATTTAATTCACAGAAATAATTTAACCATTTGCCGCCCGGCCAATGGCCGTTTGGCGGCTTGAAAGTTGCTTCTCCACTCCGAGTGCACGCCATTTGGCGTGCTCCCGCACATGCGCCGTTTGCGCTAATACAGAGCGGCGCAGCGGCTCGATCTGTCACCGGGCGTGTACCTCGGACACGGCCGATGACAGATCCGAGTACCGGCTCCATTGCAGGTACCATGTGACCTGCTGTGACCAATCACAGCAGGTCACATGACAGTTGTATACAATGGATGGCTCCATTCATGATGCCATCCATTGTATACTAGTGCCTAGCTGTGAATGGTCACAGCTAATCACATGCACATGTCATGTGATTAGCTGTGACCAAATCACAACTAAGCACAAAAAAAAAAAAAGTTGAATGAATCCATTTCATTCAGGTAAATGCTTGCTTATAGCGTAAAAAAAAAAAAAAAAATACTGATCACTTCCCCAAAGTAGTACAATGTTACTATGGTAACATTGTACTACTTTGGTCATAGTAAAATATGAAAAAAAAATGTTCAAAAAAAATTAAAAAAAGTAATAAAAAATTAAAAATAAAAAAAAAATATATATATATTTTTTTTCATACTGTCACCAGTCAGTGTCCCTGTTCACCGCCATGCCAGTTATATGATGACGCTGTACTGCACTGGTGACAGTATGTAAAAAAAAAAATAGTGAAAATAATTTTTTTAATTTTTTCATTTTCCGAAAAATTATGACAAAAAAAATACAACTTCAAAAAACTCGCCATGCCTCTTATGAAGTACGTCGGACTGTCTACTCTGCAAAAAGGGGTCATTTGGGGGATATCTGTACTATTCTGACATTCTTAGACCTCAAGAAATTAGATTGGCCGTCAGTACTTCAGGATTGATCAATAATCAGATCTATACCATAGTTTGTGAACTCTATAACTTTCCTACAAACTAAATAATACATCCTAATTTGGGTTATTTTCACCAAAGACATGTAGCAGAATACATCTCGGCCTAAATTTATGAAGAACATCTATTTATTTGTAAATTTTTATAACGGAAACAAAGAAAAACGTGTATTTTTTTCAACATTTTTGGCCTTTTTTTGTTAATTTAGCAAAAAATAAAAACCCCAGCGGTGATTAAATACCACCAAAAGAAAGCTCTAGTTGTGTGAAGAAAATGATAAAATTTTAGTTTGGGTACAGTGTTGTATGACTGCGCAATTGTCATTCAAAGTGTGAGAGCGCTGAAACGTGAAAAATGCCCTGGGCAGGAAGGTGTAAAATTGCACGGTATTGAAATGGTTAAAATTCAGCTGACAGTGGGAAACCCCGATGACAGCTGAAACATTCCTTCTGTCCCTGCAGAGAGCACCGCTATTATATTTGACATTAAAAAGTATAGAGACTGCAACATTGTTCTGTTGTGTGCTGTACAGGTACACTTCACTGTGGCTTTCTTTCTGGCTCTGATTTGTGGGGCCTGTATACCAAGGGTTAACGCAGGTGGGAAGAGGATTCAGGTGCAAACACTTTCTCTGACCAAATGAATGATAGTGGTGGGTGTGGCCTACCTTATATAAGGAGATGCAGTTGGGGCAGATCTTTGCCTGGTATAAGTGCATTATTTCTGCATGTCCTTGTCTGTGGTGGTTTGGGGGGAGGAAGAGATATTGTAGTGAATTGCCCCAGGCCACACTCACGCTGTGTTTTGATGTGGGCTGTAAATGTTTTGCATGTTCTTCCTTCTAAGGTGTGTTTGTGTGTTATTGTACAATGATTGTGTTTATTACCTTTGCATTGTAATCCTAACACATGTCCATTGCTCTGCTCTTCCAAGTTTGCTTTATTTAGAATGAAATGCAGTTTTCATACAAACATGGTGAGAAATGTATGTGTGGGGGATTTGGGGAGGGGGAAGTGTTTATTTTTTGGCATGTATGTATTTTTATATTGATATTTCGATCTGCAGCTTCTGTGAATAAGCCCAAGTGATATTAATCGTTGGTTTCCTGCTGTAACCTGTGAAAGCACAGTTCATTATAAGTATAATCTTTTAGATTGTAAGCTCTTATGAGCAGGACCGTTCTATTTTAGCAACATCAATCCTGCCTTTTTTTTTTTTTTTTTTTCACACCAAGATATTGAATGTAGCTTTTTGTTGCTGTCCAAATGTGGAATGTGTATTTGATCGATAAACATTTGTACTATGTATTTTTTGGGGGGATCATTTCATGTTCTAATTGTATGTTGCACAGTGGCTAAATGGTTAGCACTTCCACCTGGCAGTACTAGGGTCGTTGGTTCGAATCCCAGCCATGGCACCTCCTGCCTGGAGTTTGCATGTTCTCCCTGTGCCTGTTTCCTCCGGGTACTCCGGTTTCCTCCCACACTCTAAAGACATGCTGGTAGGTTAATTGGATCCTGTCAAAATTGGCCCTAGTCTATGTATGAATGTACGTTAGGGCTCTTAGTATGCCCCTTGAGGGTTAGGGACGGATGTGAATTTACCACATCTATATGTAAAGCGCTGCGTAAATTAACAGCGCTATATAAGTATCTGAAATGTACTAGCACCCCTAACACTTATATTTGCTAGCTATATAATATGCCCAAATCTTCCTTGTTAGAGCGCACATGTGCAAGTATGTCCAAAATAACAAACCAAAAGCCCCCTATTGCACCACAAGACCATGTTATGTACCAATGAATAGGTCGTGTTCAATGTGCAGCTAGATATTCTTTTTCTACAATCCTCTTAACAGTAATAAATTGGCCCCCAATTTATGTTGATTTTGGGCCTTTACTGGCAAATATATATTCACCAATGTCATATACATACAGTATAGCTGCAAGCATACATTCACCAATGCCAAATCTACAATAGAACTGCAAACCTATATTTGTAAATGTCATATACACAATGGAGCTGCATGTAAAATTGCTATGGTGCACAAATAAATGCCAAGAAGGCTGTTGGAAGAGGCGCTAGAGCAGCTGTCATACCGGAAATACGTCATGACGTTTGCGGAAGGACGTTTGCACACACCCGGAAGTGTGAGTGGATGGGAGTGTAGTTAGGAGAGTTTAGTGGTAATTTGCAAGTCTATTTTTTTTAGTTTTGTGAATTGTTCTTTTGTGGAATTTCAGACCACATCTGGACATGGCGAGATCGCTGTTCTCCACCGAGGAGCTGACCCTCATTTGCATTACTAATAATTGTATTTTCCGTTGAAAACATGTCCAATTCCTAGATCCATTGAGGTACATAGCAGAGATTCAAGGTTCTTCCTAACTATACAGGTGGCACAGACACAAGCATACACCCAGGGCCACTGTTAGATATCATGGGGCCCCGTACAGCATACCTGACAGCCCCCCACCGCCAGAGAAAATATCCAAATTATATTTATGGTAAAAATACACTAAAAACATTAATAATGGACATAATCCCAACCATATTCCTGTGAAATCTAAATGATAAAACTGTACTGTTCATAAATAAAGCTGTGTGAGTGGGGCATTTTTTGCTTTTTTTTTTTTTTTTTTTTCCTCAGCTCGTTCATTTCAATGGCCTGCCTAATGTGTGGGAATATGCAAAAATACTGCAGGCATATTATTTTAAAAGTGTGTTGCACCTAACTGTGCACATCTGCAAAGGGCATTGCATTTCTTTGCTGTGCTGGAAAATGTGTGTTCTTGCATGCGTTTCTGCACCACCAATGGTGTGAACAAGTCCTAAAGGCCAGTTCACACTATAGAAACAGTCTAGATGTGTTCCTGATTTGTTTTTGCATGCCCTTTTGGCATGTATGTTTTAGTGTGTTCCAGTACGTTTTGGACACGTTGCATTGCATTTTTGTATCCCTTCCAGTTGTTTTTTTCTACTTTCTTTTTATTCAATTTAATTAGGGACATGTGTGTTTTAGTGCATTCAAGGACGTTTCAATGTGTTCCAGTACAGTTCTGCGCAGAAACAATGCAGCGTGGTCAACTTTGTTTACAGCACCTGCAATGTACTGAAAATGCAAGTGCTGATGTGAACTATGACATTAACAACCATATAACCTTCTTTCTGTGTGTTTGTGATACCGAAAAAGCAACTGAAACACATGTAGTGTGAACTGGTCCTAAAGATTATTAGAGGTAAGGGTACGGGACTGACCAGGGATTGTGAATTCAATCAGACTAGTGGTGATATACAATCAGCAATCGTATAATAATGTGAGATCGGAGCTGTAGCTGATAGAAAATGAGACACATTCACTTGATCAGTAAATAGTTAAAAAGAGTGGGGCGGTGATCTGTAGATTTGCATATGGGACAGGTGATGATGGGGTGGGGGAGGGGGTCAAGTTGTATAAGGAGACAGATTTAAAAGAAGAGAAAAAAGTTACAATTAAATATACACAGCATGAAACTTGCACATTTCCTAATTGGCAGAAGAACAGGACGCAGGTAACATTCAACCACTTTCTAGTCATTAGGCAAAATCATAATTGATTGATCAATATTCCTGGCACTGACACAACCCAGAAAATTGATCTCCATTTTTTTAACGTTCATAAATGTCAAGGAGCTTATAATCTAAGGACAGAAACTCAGCCATGTACTAGGCCCAATGAACCTAACGGCATGTCTTTTAAGTGTTGGCAGAAACACATCCATATAGGGATAGCATAGAAACTGGGATGTAGCAATGACTGGGATTAGAACCCATGACCCAAGTGCTGTAAGTTCTGAGCTCTAACCACTAAACCACTGTGGGAGACACAGTTTGAGCTACAATGTAGAATAGTTACATTGTTTAAAAATGATAAAGCGAGCGCTGGTCAAATAATATAGACTACTAAAATGGTATTACACAAGATAAATATAACCACGAACAGTAGTGCATGAACTCGTGAAAGGTCATCCACCCCTGTGACAGTGTACTACACTATTAAGCACTTTTCTGGGTCGTGGCTGAGCTAATTCCTCCCCAGGACCATTTGGGCACCCACCCTGATGGATGGATGGAGCTGGATGACTAACCCATAGCTGCCAGCATACCGCTGCACCCCCAGATGTGTGATGTGTATAACCCATGCGCATTAATACTTTTGTTCTGGTGAGTGTAGACCAGTCCCAAGGGTGGTTTACCTTTCACGAGTTCATGCACTACTGTCCGTCACGGAGAGACCACACGTGCCATTCATAGGCACTCTCTGAGTTGGTACTCTGACATGAAGGACATTCCATTATTCAGGAATGATTCTATGAACTTATTTTAGCACCATTTACCATTTTACATCATTGTTGCAATTCTTTGCACTTTTTGGTTTTTACATGCGTTCATTATTGATCACATGCATTTATAGCGCTGCACTTGTCTTTAACATAAAATAGTTACGTGATTAAAGAGAATGAAGATATATAATTATATTGGGATTTGAGATATAAGTGTGAAAATGTTTAACATTTGAAAATAGAATGTATGACATTCATTAGTAAATGCATTAGTTTCCTGATCATTTTGGAGAAACAGAAAAAAAAAAAAAATTTCTAATATAGGTGTACTATTTGTTATTCTAAATATTCTCTTTTACTAAGACAAAAACGCCAATGTTAACCGCTTGCCGCCCTGCCACTGTGTATATACGTGTGCAGGGCGGCAGTGGAGCGCAAAAGCACGTTTTAAAACGTGCTCCGCGCTCCCGACACATTCGCGGGTAGGGGGCGCACGCGTGCGCTCCCGCCGACCCGCGGGTGATATGATTCGATCCAGGAGGGATCGATCATTAGATTTCAGCCAGTGATTTCTGGCTGAAATCACATGATCGGTCCCTGTCCTATCCTGTCCTGTGTTGATATTTACACAGGGCAGGATATGATGTCATTCTTCTCTGCCTGGACACATTCCGTTCCAGACAGAGAAGAAGACATCCAAAAAATGAGTACACAAGCACTACACTACAGTTAGAACACACTAGGACACATTTAACCCCCTGATCGCCCCCCCCCCCCCAGTTAACCCTTTCACTGCCCTGTCACCAGTGTCACTGATCAGTGAAGTGATTTTTACTGATCAGTGTCGCTGGCGACTTCCGATAGAGTTAGCGCCCCTCCCAGATAGCGCCAGTTTGCCCGCCAGTACACCAGTAATTCCGTTTAACCCCTTGATCGCCCCCCCCAGTTAACCCCTTCACTGCCCTGTCACCAGTGTCACTGATCAGTGAACCAATTTTTACTGATCACTGTATCAGTGTCGCTGGCGACTTCCGATAGTGTTAGCGCCCCTCCCAGATAGCGCCAGATTGCCCGCCAGTACACCAGTAATCCCATTTAACCCCTTAATCTCCCCCCCCCCAGTTAACCCCTTCACTGCCCTGTCACCAGTGTCACTGATCAGTGAACCAATTTTTACTGATCACTGTTTCAGTGTCGCTGGCAACTTCCGATAGTGTTAGCGCCCCTCACAGATAGCGCCAGTTTGCCCGCCAGTACACCAGTAATCCCGTTTAACCCCTTGATCGCCCCCCCCCCCAGTTAACCCCTTCACTGCCCTGTCACCAGTGTCACTGATCAGTGAACCAATTTTTACTGATCACTGTTTCAGTGTCGCTGGCGACTTCCGATAGTGTTAGCGCCCCTCACAGATAGCGCCAGATTGCCCGCTAGTACACCAGTAATCCCATTTAACCCTTAATCCCCCCCCAGTTAACCCCTTCACTGCCCTGTCACCAGTGTCACTGATCAGTGAAGCGATTTTTACTGATCACTGTATCAGTGTCGCTGGCGACTTCCGATAGTGTTAGCGCCCCTCCCAGATAGCGCCAGATTGCCCGCTAATACACCAATAATCCCGTCTAACCCCTTGATCGCCCCCCCCCCCCCGAGTTGACCCCTTCACTGCCCTGTCATCAGTGTCATTGATCAGTGAACAGATTTTTACTGATCACTGTATCAGTGTCGCTGGCGACTTCCGATAGTGTTAGCGCCCCTCCCAGATAGCGCCAGTTTGCCCGCTAGTGCACCTGAAATCCCATTTAACCCCTTGATCGCCCCCCCCAGTTCACTCCTTCACTGCCCTGTCACCAGTGTCATTGATTACAGTGAACAGATTTTTACTGATCACTGTATTAGTGTCACTGGTGACTTCTGATAGTGTTAGCGCCCCTCCTAGATAGCGCCAGTTTGCCCGCTAATGCACGGGATTTTTTTTACCAAAAACATGTAGCAGAATACATTTTGGCTTAAATTTATGACTAACTTTGAGTTTACGATATATTTTTTATAGCTAAAAGTAGAAAATATTGTTTTTTTTTCAAAATTTTTGTGGTTTTTTTGTTTATAGCGCAAAAAATAAAAAGCGCACAGGTGATCAAATACCACCAAAAGAAAGCTCTATTTGTGTGAAAAAAAGGACGTAAATTTCGTTTGGGTACAGCATTGCATGACCGCGCAATTATCATTTGAGTTAGTGCAGCAAGGTATAGCAAAAAAAGGCATAAATTACAGTATCTATACCATAGTTTGTAGACGCTATAAATTTCACACAAAGCAATCAATTTACACTTATTGGGATTTTTTTTACCAAAAACATGTAGCAGAATACATTTTGGCTTAAATTTATGACTAACTTTGAGTTTATGATATATTTTTTATAGCTGAAAGTAGAAAATATTGTTTTTTTTCAAAAGTTTCATGGTTTTTTTGTTTATAGCGCAAAAAATAAAAAGCGCACAGGTGATAAAATACCACCAAAAGAAAGCTCTGTGTGAAAAAAAGGACGTAAATTTCGTTTGGGTACAGCATTGCATGACTGCGCAATTATCATTTGAATTAGTGCAGCGCCAAACAGCAAAAAAAGGCCTGGTCATTAAGGGGGGTAAATCCTCTGGGGCTCAAGTGGTTAATAAAGCTCGTGCTTGTGCGCCATCTAGCAAACATATCCGGTATTGCACCTAAAAATGTGCCAGATCTGATTCCACATTTACTAATAGCAAAGTAGACGTTGGTTAATGAGATTGCTAGACGCCGCTCAGAAGACTGACAGGTCTTGATTGATTTAATTGAGTCTGCCTGAATGGTCAGAATCTGATAGTAGACTCATGTCTTAGTGAATCAGGGCCAAGTTGTCTACTCTGCTGATCCCCTTTACACTACTCTACTGACCCTTGTACTCTGTCCAGCGGCACACTGTCCTCTTCTCTGATAACCCCATGTACACTGGCCTACAAACTAATAGCTGCTGTAGACTGCCCTATAAACTGCTGATCCTATCCTCTGCCCTGCTGAGCCCCTGTATACTACCCTACTGACCTCACATCCCCCCCCCCATTTTTTTACTACACCCCCACATCAGACAGGTTAGATCTGGCCCAGCTGTGCAGGCAGCTGACATCTTCCTTATCAATTTATGATGTCATTGGTTGTCAGGATGCTGGTGGCTAGAAGGTGGTATGGTGTACAATAAAAACCTGTGGCTTTCTGTAACTAAAAGGCAGGCTTGTTCCACCTGCTGGCTTGTATACAAATTTTGGACAATTTTTAGGCCTTTTCCCTAGGCACCCCTGAAGAAACTTCAAGGCACCCTGGTTGAGAGGCTGCTGTAGGCTATTTCCATATTGCCTGAGGCCTGGTTTAGAAACTCTCAGATGGCATCATCCTGTCCTGGTTTGTTGCGAGAACGTTTCCAAGACACTTCCAGTTAACACTCTAACACAGGAGTAAGCTCTCAAACATGTCTACTATCTCCTCTGTCTCACTTAGAGTGCAAACTACAAGTGGCTTGGGCTGGCTGGTGTCATATCAAACAAATAGAAGGTGTTGAGAAGTGGGATGGAATGTAGCTCAAAGCACATGTCAAGTTTGAGGGCGTTAGTGGAATTACCTAATAATGCCTCTTTCAAGCAATCCCAAGATGACAAATGTGAAAACCTACAGCAGACGACTTGATATAGACTTTCTACATACAAAAGCCTCACAAAACCTTTTGTGGCAGATGTCTATGTCTTTTTGGGGGAGGTACTTGACCAATTCATAATATCGCAGAAGGGAAAGTTTTACTTCCACATCAAAAGATTCCTAAACCCCATTCCACAGTAGCATCTAATTCCAAATGCATGAATCCTACCTAAGCTTCAACTTGACAACACAAGTTTGGCACCAGACTTGGCTCACAAATCCCTCTTCCCACTAAATCACTAATGGTGTGCCCTCACTCCTGGGTGGGGGGTGTCTGTTAAAGTTTGCCTTTCTGGGTTACAGATGTCCCAGGCCTTTGGGTTCAAAGGGTTAAAAAACTCTGCCACCCCACTGGATACTGTTTTCTTCTCTCAAATCTTCCAAAAACTGCCCAAAGACAGTCCGATTTGCAAAATGCCCAAAACACAGCAATAGTTGTGCCAATACATCCACAGGTTAACATTTCTCAAAAAGAACCTTCAAATTCCAAAATTTTGCATGGAATCAACAGGGTCAGTTATTGCCTCTATGCAACAATGGAAGAATACCTAGCATTTGTGAGTATTCAAGATGCCTTTCTGCATGTTTCCCCATTTATCTGCCTCATCGCTGTTTTCTGCGCTTTGCAGTAGCTGACAGTCATTTCTCATTTCAGTTTGTTGCACTGCCTTTTGGCCTGTCTTCTGCTGCCAGAATATTCACGAAAGTCCTGATGCCTTTTCCTGCCTTTCTCAGAATGCAGGGCATCCAGGTAACAGGTTATCTAGACATCTCCTCCTCAAGGACTTGTTTCCCTTCCAGCTGCTTACAAATGTCAACAGGACAATTCAGGCTTTTGGTTGGGTGATCGCTTTTCAAAAATCTGCTCTCCAGCCTTCACTTCATCTGGAATACTTGGTCTGGTCCTGGACACATCCCAAGGAAAGGTTTTCCTTCCAGAGAAGAAAATTCTCTATCAGAACTCACGCTTGAGAATTGGTGCAAGTTTCCTGTGCATCCTAGCATTAGGCCTCTGTAGTCCAGCTTTGAAAAGATATGAACAGAGGACCAGAAAGCCTTACAATGGCCACTACCTGGTCCTGTGTTCATACCTTTTCAGAGTTCTACTAGGTGGACATCCTATCTTCAGATGCAGCTTTGGTCTACAAGTCTCTTTTAGGTTCTAAAGTTGAATTGGTTGACCCCTATTGTTGGGTCTGTTTGTCTTTTTGTTGCACACCCTTCATTCATTGCTTGGGGACAACCCAGGATCTATGAATTATTAGACTTTGTCCTATACTGTATGATTTAAGATGAGAGGAATTTTGGCTTACTACAGGCCATCCTCCCTTCTCTTCCCTGATTATTCTGCATTGCATGCTACAAAACTGTAGTCTCACAGAGTGAAGTAGGGTTATAGGGGAGGTGCCCAGGGGGCATGTTCTCAAGCTTGCCAGTGTCCAATCACCTGAAGGTACAAACCATTAACCCAAGGTCTATAAATATCTCATCCTGTGTACTCCAAGATACATTTTATAAGTCAAAATTCCTCTTTTTATTTTTTCTATTGCTTGCCAACCAATGCTGGAGGAAAATCCAGCCAGTGGCAGGAAGCCTAATAAAGTGGCACACCCAAGTAAAGCAGCACAGTGATGGAGGCAAATTTTGTCCCCAGTTATGCTAATTTAAATATGGGTTGTCCTAGTTCATCTTGGATGGTAATCCATTAACAGTTATTTTTTTAGATGCTACATTGATGACATTGTGGTTGTCTGGGACAACTGAGTCATTGGTGGAAGCCTTTTATACATGTCCGCAATTTGGAGGTACTGTTTTGTTTTTTTGGACCTCGAATTGTGCTATGAGAGCAAGACCATATAGGTGAGGAACTATAATAAACCCATTGCAGAAAAGTCCTTTTTCCACGTTCACAGTTGTCGTCACCCTAGATGGGTGAACAACATACCAAAAAGGCAATTTTGCTGATTAAGAAATAATTGCTCCTGAAATGAAGATTATGTAGCCCAGAGTATTTTTACGCGAGGAGAAATTCCATGACAAGGGATACCATTTAGGATTATTAGAGGGAACTTTCTCATCTTATCTTGCTACCAAAGACTTCAAAAGGGACAAGGGCCTTGAAAACAATACACAACAACTCATCAGGTTCACAACTCCATTCCATAACCAGTTCATAAAAATGGAAAATATATTAAAAAGCACTGGCCAATTCTTACTGAAGACCCCCACTTGAAATAATCCTTGACTACTCTACCCAAAGTGACCTACAGGAAGCCAGGAATAATAAAATAATTGCTTCAAAGGAAAATATTTAGGATCACAAGGGCCAGCTCGCCTTATGACTCCCACCACCATGCCACGTCCAGACCAAGATGTTGCACAGGGTACTTGCTCACTAGTAATTTCAGGTGACACTCCCCACATAGCCACACCGTCAAAGACATAAGCACAGAACATTCTCCATAGTGTAACACGTTTATTAAAAAGCAAATAGGTAAAATGCCCACTCACATATAAAAGTAGAAAAAAATTGCATTGTCACCACTTAGTATAGGTGTACTGCAAGGATCCTCAGATGGAGCCCAGCCTGGAGTCCAACCAGAAATGTGTCACCAGAACTGACGTACCTACATTCCGGTGACGCATTTCTGGTTGGATGCTAGGCTGGGCTCCATCCGAGGATCCATGCAGTACACCCATACTAAGTGGTGGCAATGCGATTTTTTTCTACTTATATATGTGTGTGTCACAAGAACCAGAGAGCATACAGAGACAGATTGCACGGAACCCAACTTGCTTTTATTGGGGAGGTTTTTGGGGCACAGACAACAGTTCCTTTAGTCCATAGGTCCACACCAGACACAGCAACGCAGTACAGTTCTCTGGAAGGCAATATGGAAGAACAGGGGTATGGTAATCCACAGGGTTAATCCACACAGGAGGCTCCAGACAGGGAAGGGTTAAGTCCAGGCAGGTTCACGGAGAGCAAGGGGTTAAGTCCAGGCAGGGGATAGATCCAGCCAGGCAGATGCACGGGAACAGCAGAAGATTCCTCCACAGTGCAGGGATTCCAGGCAGCACAGACAGTCCAGGAGATGATGAGGAGGACGGGGGATGGTCGGATGAGAGCAGCTGGCCCTCAGCACAGCCTTCCCTCACACACACAGCCAGGAGAACACAAGGAGGTTTTTTTCCTGCTCACCCTTAAGTATAGAGAACTGGGCGGCCTTGTTGGTAACCAGAGATTTCCTGTCGGGTTACCATGGCAACGGGCCCTGTCTTCCAGGTCTCCAGACCAGCCCAGTGAGCTCAGGAATTTGTGCATGAGGGGGAAGGGAGGAGGGGGCCTGTTTGTGGATTCCTTCAGCAGGAGGCCAGATTGCAAGGGAGGGGGGTGAAGGGCTGCTGAGTGCTGCCTGTGTCAGGGACAAGGAGAACTAGAAGTCCCAGCATGGACGGGACAGAAGAGTGAGGGGCTGCTGAGGGGTGGGGGGTGGCATGCAGCAAGCCTAGAGGATGGGGGAGGAAGGAACAGCTCTGTGACAATGTGAGTGGGCATTTTACCTTACTATTTACTGTTTAATAAACGTGTTACACTATGGAGAATGTTCTGTGCTTATGTCTTTGACAGTGTGGCTGTGCGGGGAGTGTGACCTGAAATTACTAGTGAGCAAGTACCCTGTGCAACATCTTGGTCTGGACGTGGCATCGTGGTGGGAGTCATAAGGCAAGCTGGCCCTTGTAGTCGCTTCTTGGAGGTGAGGGGGCATTTCTGCCATTCTGGATTCCTATCACCAAGTTTGGAGATCACCCATCACGAGCACTTACGTGTTTGCTTGCAGTCTTTTCTGCGTTTTGGGACTTTATATTCTATATGTGCACCAGTGCATTGACATATAGTGCTGTCTGGACATTTATGGTTTTTGCATGTGCATTTATTATGATCTACGGGAGAGATTCCACTATTTAATATTGTATTGGTCACAGTTGTTGTGTCTTTACCCCCTGAGGGGTCACTTATATATTTACTATCAGTCCCCTACGTGGACAGGTGGAGGTTGGTTTGCTTATTGTTTTTCCATTTGGAAAAGGGTCCACGTTTATAGCTACAGGTTTTACCTATTTCACTTCTTGCAGCACCTCATTAGATCCGATTGGATCAGCACTTTGTATGTTCACTTCACTTTTATGCATCATTTATACATCTTTTGCTGTTCATATGTACTTTTTATGTCATTTTATATCTGTATTATATTGCTAGCGCTTCACCATTGTTTTTATCATTGTTCTTTACCTAGTGAAGTCAGGTCAGGTGACAGCAGCTTCCTTCTAGCTCTCTCCATTTAAAGCGCAGGAGGTCTTACTTTTATTTACCACATTGATTTTTTTTTCTTAGTGTATAACTTACCCATCTATAACCCACCATCATCATTACGGTGCATGATAGTTTTATAATTAGATGTCAGATAGGCCCTGATTTACTAATGTTCATAGACACATTTCCATGAGATAAAGTCCACTTTTAATTAGAGTCCACTTTTCATTAGAGTCCATCTACTTTTAGATAGCAAAGACATTTACTAAAGAAAGAGTCTAATAAGTAGACTCGAAAGCGAATTTACTAACTAGGCTCAATTCAGGAATCAGTCTAAAAAAGCAGATGTCCTAGAAGCACATCTAACAAAACGAAAAATCACTGCAGAAACATGTTCATATTGAAATTTGCTTTCCAAAATATCTGGACTTCACTTTAAACAATATCTTACATTTCAAAATTTTTTTTTCAATGAGTAAAAAATAGTTTTTTAAGGGAATTCATGACAGTCAAGAACTAGATGCTTTTCCAACGTCTAAGCAGGGATAGAAATGAGCACGTGCAGGACACAATTTAGCCATCTGCCGTGGGCGCTTTCTTTTTAGACGCTGTTTAATAGTAAATCTCTGTGTGGAGTCCTCTGCAAGACGGCAGGGTTCCCCACTGACAGCTGAATGTAAAAGAATTACCAGCAATTAAAAAAAATACTAAAAATGGCGTGGGGTCCCCCATCCCATCCATACCAAGCCCCTCGGGTTTGTATGGATTTCGAGGGGAAGCCCCATGCCAAAATTAAAAAAAAAAAATGGCCTAGGGATCCCCCCCAAAAACCATACCAGACCCTTATCCGAGCATGCAGCCCTGCAAGTCAGGAAAGGGGGGGACGAGCGAGTGCCCCCCCTCCTGAACATACCAGGCCACATGCCCTCAAAATGGGGGGGTGCTTTGGGGCAGGCCCCCCCCCAAAGCACCTTGTCCCCATGTTGGGGACAAAGGCTTCTTCCCCACAACCCTGACTGGTGGTTGTGGGGGTCTGCGGGCGGGGAGCTTATCGGAATCTGGAAGCCCCCTTTAACAAGGGGGCCCCCAGATACTTCCTCCCCTATGTGAATGAGTATGGGGTACTCATTCACAAAAACAAAAAGTGTAAAAAAACACAGGACACACTCTTTGACAAGTCCTTTATTAAAAGAAAAATCTAAAAAAATGTCCCCCGAAGTAGATCCAATGTCAATCACGATGTATGCCACCGCCGACCTGAAAAGAGAAAAAAAAACATAATGAAGACATCATCCGAGTGACCCCGCCCCATGTGACATTATTGATATTCCTATAACTCCTGCCCACAGACCCCCACAACCACCCGCCAGGGTTGTGGGGAAGAGGCCCTTGTCCCCATCAACATGGGGACAAGGTGCTTTAGGGGGGGAGCCCCCTGCCCCAAAGCACTCCCCCATGTTGAGGGCATGTGGCCTGGTATGGTTTAGGAGGGGGGGCTCTCGCTCATCCGCATTTCCTGACCTGCTGGGCTGCATGCCGAATAAGAGTCTGGTACGGACTTGGGGGGGCACGCCTTTTTTTTTTTAATTTTGGCGTGGGGCTTCCCCTCTAAATCCATACCAGACCTGAAGGGCTTGGTATGGATGGGAGGGGAGACCCACACACTGTTTTTTTTTTATTTATTATGGTGCTGGTTTTTAAATGTATTTTTCGCTTTTTTTTTCTTCACTATAGCTCAGAAATTCAGCTGTCACTTCCCCCAGCTAAAAGAGAAAGTTTTCTTTGAGTTTATTTCCCTAAAGGAAACAATGTTTATTTTTAGTTTCTTAAAAGAAACAAAGCTTCCTGTAACTCCGGGGAAAGTGACAGCTAATCTTGTGAACTATAGTAAAGAAAAAAAAGGCTGGCATTTGCATTTAAAAATCAGCACCGACATACACTTTGTATTGCGAAAAAAATTATTTTAAAATTTGTAAACCGAGGCATTATTCTCAATGGATGTTAATTCGTAAACCGAAAATTACGGTAACAAAGGCGTTGGTATGCCTGTATTAGTATTGCAATCCTTTGTATTGGGATACATAGACCCAGGGGTGTATTTACCACAAGGCAAACAAGGCATTTGCCTAGGGCGGCATTTTTCAGGGGGGGGGGGGGGCAGCACCACTCCCCGGAAGAAGGAACAAAAGAAGGGACCAGGTGGGATCCTAGAGAGGCTGCGGGCTGCTTGAAGGTGTATGAAAAGCCTCAGAGACTCTCATTCTAGGGGATGTCTGGAGCTGTGAAGGTAAGTGTCTTTCTTTCGCTGGGGGGTGGGTGGCCGGTGTATGGAGGGTGGTGGTAGTGGAAGGCTTTCTTGAATGGGGGGGTCAGGGAGGAGGGAATGTAGGGGGGAGGTGGTTTTGGTTGGTGTCAGGCTCTCTCCGCGGGGTTGATTTTTGTGTTGCCTAGGGCAGCATAAAACCTAAATACACCACTGCATAGACCCAACATATATCTAAATTGGCAACATAGCACAACATTTGTGTCATATTTGAGATATCTGGCTAGTTACACTGACCTTGCCCAGGGACTTAGGGTTGATTCACATCACAGAAATGCAGGCTGGATGGGTGTCCCAGCTCAGTGGATAAGTGGTTAGCACTGCTGCCTCACAGCACTAGAGTCATCAGTTTGAATCCCAACCATGGCAATGAAGTTGCATGTTCTACCTGGGTGGCTGCCCTAACTTAGATGTGCTGGCAGCATCTTTGCTTTCTGTCTAAATGATCACTAGAATGTGAATTAGAATGAGGCCTTGTCTGTTCAAAACACCTTCAAAGCTGCACCTTATGTGAATGTCAAACGATGGGGTGAAATAATGGCCTGGACTAATGATATTCCTGGTTTGCACCCGCCCCCTTTTGGGAAGGGTTTGTCAAGCCAAGAGCTGAGAGATTGAGCACGAGAGAAAAGGATTTGGAGGGGAATCCCCACGCCAAAATTTAATAAAATAATGGCGTGGGGTCCCCCCCAAATCCATAACAGACCCTTATCCAAGCATGCAGATACCGCATGCCTTCAAAGATTTATTTCCTTTGTTGAATTGCCTGCTTGGTTCACATTAGATGCGATTTAAAATTGTGCTTTTTGTTGGCAATTTCACCGTGTTTCTGTAGATTTCCCAACGAATTATTGTGTTTTCAATTGTGTTTTGCATTTCGATTTCTATTGTAGTCTATATGTGAAATTGCTACAAAATGCAGAAAAAGTTAGACAAGAACTACTTTTGAAATTGTGCTGCAGCAAATCGCATATGTTAAGACACTCACATTCACTAGATCTGATATCAGGTACGATTTCAATTCCCAAATCGCGCAGCCTGGTTGCAACTTGGCATGTGATTTGCATGCCCTGCCACTTGCAAATCACGTGCCAAATTGCACCCGATGTGACCGGGGGCTAACACCACAGTCACATCTAATCCGATTTGAAAATCGAGCAACTTACAGTGAAGTTGCACGATTTCAAAATCAGATTGGATGTGAATGGAGCCTATAGCGGACAATAGGTTGCGACTTGGCCAATGATTTGCAAGTTGCCTGGCATGCAAATCGCATGCCAAATCGCACCTGATGTGACTGGGGGCCACCCCGGTCACATCAAAGCGGATTTTGAAATGGTGCGACTTACAGTGAAGTCACACAATTTCAACATTGGATTTGATGTGAACAGAGCCTATAGCGGACAATAGGTTGCAACTTGGCCTACGATTTGCAAGTCGCCTGGCATGCAACTCGCATGCCAAATCGCACCCGATGTGACTAGGGGCCACCCCGGTCACATCAAAGCGGATTTTGAATCGTGCGACTTACACGACGGTCACATCAAGCTCAACTTTTAAAGTATGTGACTTACAGTGAAGTTGCATGATTTCAAAGTCGGGGGACATGCCGATTTCAAGTGCGATTTGCAAGACATCTGACACAGATCTCTCTGCATATCGCACCAAAAGTAGTGTATTCACCACTTTATAAATCGTTGCGGCTCCGACCAAACTTGAACCACACCAATATGAACGCTCTAATAGCGGTCACATCGAGTGTGACTTAGCATGCAATTTGCATGATATGCGACTTGCAAATCGTATGCCAAGTCGCACCCTATTGTCCGCTATTAGAGCGGTTACATGGGTGCGTTTCCAACACCGATTTCTAAAGTAGTACATGTACTACTTTTGTGGCGATTTGCATAGATATCTGTGTCAGTTGTCTTGCAAATCACAAGGAAATCATCAGCTTCACTGTAAGTCACATGATTTCCAAATCGGCTTTGATGTGACCGAGGTGTAAGGTCTTTTTATGTTTGATTTCTGGAGTGTTTTTCCGATTTATAGGAAATCCCTCATACTAGCAAAAGTGAATTAACATTTTCAGTATTGCATGCGAGATGTGGTCATGTGACTGCCTTAACGCATGCTATAATCTGGAGTGAATTGTGCCCATAGTGCCAATAAATGTTGCCATGGGGTTCCCCTTCACATCCCTGTTCAATGTTCTGTTGTATGCTGCACAGGTACACTTCACTGTGGCTTTCTTTCTGACTCTGATTTGTGAGGCCTGTATACCAAGGGTTAACGCAGGAGGTAAGAGGATTGGTGCTGGATAATCAGGTGCAATCACTTTCTCTGACCAAATGAATGACAGTGGTGTGTGTGGCCTTCATTGGGGGTGGGGCCTTGTTTGGCATGCTCCAAATCCAACCTATGTTATATAAAGACCTGCAGTAGTTGGTGGTTTGACCTGGTAATAGGCTAGGTTATTTTCAGCAAGTCCATGCCTATGGTGGTTTGGGGGGGGAGAGAGGAAGAAGAGATATTGTGCTGAATTGCCCCAGACCCCACTCAGGCTGTGTTTTGATGTTGGCTGTAAATGTTTTGCATTTTTTTCCTTCTAAAGTGTGTTTGTGTATTATTGTACAGTGATTGTGCGTTTATTATCTTTGCATTGTGATCTTAACACGTCAATTGCTCTGCTCTTCCAAATCTGCACTTGGCTATAGTTTGCTTGCTTATTTATATTGAAATGCAGTTTTAGGACAAACCTGCTGAGAACTGTATGTGTGGGGGATTTGGGGAGGTGAGAGGTGTTTGTTATTTTGGTACTTTATGCATTTTTATATTTATATTTTTATCTGCAGCCTGTTTTGTGGATAGATAATCCTACTAAGTGATGGTGTGTGTTAATTTTATGGCCCTGAAAATTTTGCTTGATTCATATTAACCGTTTGTTTCTTGCTGTAACCTGTTCATTAGAAGTATAATCTTTTAGATTGTAAGCTCTTATGAGCAGGACTATTCTATTTTAGCAACATCAATCCTGCTTTTTTTTTCTTTTCCACCAAGAAGTTGACTGTACCTACTTGTTGCTGCTGTCCAAATAAATGTGGAATATATATTTGATCAATAAACATTTGGACTATGTATTTTGGGGGGGGGGGGTGTTATTTCATGTTCAAATTCAATATACTAGCACTTATATTTTGCGAGCTATATAATATGCCCAAATCTAGCTTGCGAGTGCACATGTGCAAGTATGTCCAAACTAACAAACCAAAAGCCCCCTATTGCACCACAAGACCATGTTATGTACCAATGAATAGGTCGTGTTCAATGTGCAGCTAGCTATTCTTTTTATACAATCCTCTTAACAGTAATAAATTGGGCCCCCAATTTATGTTGACTTTGGGCCTTTACCAATTCACCAATGCCAAACAATAAAGCTGTAAACATATATTCACCAATGCCAAATGCAAAATAGAACTGCAAACATATATTCACCAATGCCAAATACACAATAGAGCTGTAAACATATATTCACCAATGCCAAATACACAATAGAGCTGTAAACATATATTCACCAATGCCAAATACACAATAGAGCTGTAAACATATATTCACCAATGCCAAATACACAATAGAGCTGCAAATATATATTCACCAATGTCATATACACAATGGAGCCACGTGGAAAATTGTTTTGGTGCACAAATAAACGCCAAGACAGCTGTTGGAGGAAGCGCAAGAGTGGCTGTCATACCGGAAATATGTCATCATGTTTGCGGAAGGATGTTCGTACGTACCCAGAAGTGGTAGTGGGGAGTGTAGTTAGGAGAGTTTAGTGGTAATTTGCAAATCTATTTTTTAGCTTTGTGAATCGTTCTCTTGTGGAATTCCAGACCACATCTGGACATGGCGAGATCGCTATTCTCGACCGAGGAGCTGATCCTCATTTGCAGGGGAAACATTACTAATAATTGTATTTTCAGTTGAAAAACATGTCTGATTCCTAGATACATTGAGGTTCATAGCAGAGGTTCAAGGTATTCCATAGAAGAAGTTATTGTTCTTCCTAACTATACAGGTGGCACAGACACAAGCATACACCCAGGGCCACTGTTAGATATCACGGGGCCCCGTACAGCATACCTGACAGCCCCCCACAGAGAAAATATCCAAATTATATTTATGGTAAAAATACACTAAAAACATTATTTATGGACACAATCCCAACCATATTCCTCTTAAATCTAAATGATAAAACTGTACTGAGTTAATAAATAAATCTGTGTGTAATTGAGGTCTTGGGGCTCATTCACATGGGTGCTGTGGTCTGTAGAGTATGAATCAGTGGTTTGTTTTTGTGGCTGTCGCCGTTTGCAGGCAACCGATGTTACACTATGGAAATGCTGCAGGTCCTAGTTTGACAAGCATATGGGTGCAGGTGTACAGCCCTGAACACAGACAGTGAGCATTCGGGGCCACTTCCCCACGCCTGCACACCTGTGTTCGTACAGCTGCCGTGTCCCCATAGTGTAACAAGTGCCTCCAGCCACATGAACAACCCCCTCATTCATGCTGTACAGGACAGAGGACCTGTGCGAATGTAGCATTTTTTACTTTTTTTTCCTCAGCTCATTAATTTCAATGAGCTGCCTAACGTGTGGGAACATGCAAAAATACTGCAGGCATATTATTTTAAAAGTGTGTTGCACCTAACCGCACAGTAGTGTGGTGCCATGCATTTTGGTGGCTGTGAATGTGTTTACTAGACGTGTGCAGGTGCAGTTAAGTTTTCATCATGGTACCTGCACACATCTGCAGAGGGCATTGCATTTCTTTGCTGTGCAGGAAAATGCGTGCTCTTGCATGCGTTTCTGCACCACCAATGGTGTGAACAAGTCCTAAGGGCCAGTTCACACTATAGAAACAGTCTAGATGTGTTCCTGATGCGTTTTTGCATGCACTTTGGCATGCATGTTTAGTGTGTTCCAGTACATTTTGGATGCGTTTTGGACACGTTGCATTGCATTTTTGTATCCCTTCCAGTTAAGTCCTAAGGGCCAGTTCACACTATAGAAACACAGTCTAGATGTGTTCCTGATGCTTTTTTGCATGCACTTTTGTGATGCATGTTTGGCATGTTCCAGTGCATTTTGGATGCGTTTTTGACGTGTTCCAGTGCATTTTTTTATGCATTCCAGGTAATTTTTTCCCCTCTCTTTTTCTTCAATGTAATTAGAGACATGTGCGATTTTAGTGCGTTCCAGGGCATTTTACCGTGTTCCAGTACAGTTCTATGCATAAACAATGCAGCCTGTTCAACTTTTTTGGCAACACCTGCAACTCACTGGAACTGCAAGCGCTGATGTGAACTATGACATTGACAACCATATAACCTTCTTTCTGTGCGTTTTCAATCCAGAAAAAGCAACTGAAACACATGTAGTGTGAACTGGCCCTAAAGATTATTAGAGGTCAGGGAACGGGACTGACCAGGAATTGTGAATTCAATCAGACTAGTGGTGAGATACAATCAGGAATCGTATAATAATGTGAGATCTGAGCTGTAGGTGATAGCAAATGAGACACATTAACTTGATCAGTAAATAAATAGTTAAATAAAGAGTGGGGCGGTGATACATAGATTTGCAGATGGAACAGGTGATGACGGGGGGGGGGAGGGATAGGGGGTCAAGTTGTATAAGGAGAGAGGTTTAAGGGCTCGTTTCTAACTCTTGCCAAAGCCCTTATAGCGTTTGACAGGCGTTTGGGAAGCGTTTTTAACTCTCCTCAAATGCTCCCCAAATGCCCTATGCGCGGTTTTGAGGCATTTGATAGGCGTTTGCCAAGTGTTAAAACTGCACCACAAACACCTATAATAAAGTTAAATGGTATTAACGCTCCACAAACGCCTCTCAACCGCACCGCAAACGCCTGCCAGGCGTTTGAGGAGCAGCACCATAGACTTGAATGGGAGGCTTCAACTCCTCCTGACTCGACATGAGTTTTGTCACGATGCAACGCTAACGCTTCAGTGTGAACAGCACTGTGTGCTGCTATGTGCAGAATTTTCATTGGCGTTTGAGAAGCGTTAAAAACGCTTCCCAAACACCTGTCTGACACCTGCTGACAAAGCTAGTGTAAACGTAGCCTAAGAGAAGAGAAACAAAGTTGCAATGAAATATAAACAGAAGAAAAATTGAAAGTTTCAAACTTGTCAGAACAGGATGCAGGTAAGATTCACTCCCTTTCCACTTTCTAGTTAGTAGCCAAAGTCTTAATTGAATGATCAATCTTCTTGGCATTGACAGAACCCTGGAAATTGATCTCCATATTTTGGGCATTCACAAATGTCAAGGAGCTTACAATCTAAGGCCAGAAACTCAGACATTTACTAGGTCCAATTAACCTAACAGCATGTCTTTGGAGTGTTGGAAGAAACACACCCGTGCATGCAAACTCTAGACAGGTGCTGCCATGACTGGGATTGGAACCCATGACCCAAGTGCAGTAAGGTCTGAGTTCTAACCACTAAGCCACTGTAGGAGACATAGTTTGAGTTGGAATGTAGAATAGTTACATTAGCAAAGAGAAGGAAGATATATAATCATATTGGAAAATTAGAACTAGACATTCTAATTATTTGAGATATAAGTGTGAAAATGTTTAACATTTGAAAATAGACTGTATGACATTCATTAGGAAATGCATTAGTTAGCCGATCATTTTTGGAGAAACAGCAACAAAAAAAAAATTAAAAAATAATGATAGCATAGGTGTGCTTTTTATTTTAAATTATAAGTATTCTCATATAAAAACAGATAAACGCCAACGGGACAAAGCCCATGGTTGTGCATCACCTAGCAAGCATATCCGGCATTGTATCTAGAAATGTGCCCAACGTCATTACGTATTTACGAACAGGAAAGAGTCTAGAAAGTAAACTCTTTTTAATCAGCTTGCTGGGTGCCTTTCTGAAGACTGACAGGTCTTGATTGATTGAATTGAGTCCGCCTGAATGTTCAGCGTCTGCTGGTAGACTCAGTTCTTAGTAAATCAGGGCCTTTGCTACAATGTGACGTAGTGAGTGTACAGCTTGTATAACAGTGTAAATTTGCTGTCCCCTCAAAATAACTCAACACACAGCCATTAATGTCTAAACTGCTGGCAACAAAAGTGAGTACACCCCTAAGTGAAAATGTCCAAATTGGGCCCAATTAGCCGTTTTCCCTCCCCGGTGTCATGTGACTCGTTAGTGTTACAAGGTCTCAGGTTTGAATGGAGAGCAGGTGTGTTAAATTTGCTGTATTCGCTCTCACTCTCTTATACTGGTCACTGGAAGTTCAACATGGCACCTCATAGCAAAGAACTCTGAGGATCTGAAAAAAAGAATGGTTGCTCTACATAAAGATGGTCTACGCTATAAGAAAATTGGCAAGACCCTGAAACTGAGCTGCAGCACAGTGGCCAAGACCATACAGCGGTTTAACAGGACAGATTGCATTCAGAGCAGGCCTTTTCATGGTCGACCAAAGAAGTTGAGTGCACGTGCTCAGCGTCATATCCAGAGGTTGTCTTTGGGAAATAGACGTATGAGTGCTGCCAGCATTGCTGCACAGGTTGAAGGGGTGGGGGGGGTCAGCCTGTCAGTGCCAAGACCATACGCCGCACATTGCATCAAATTGGTCTGCATGACTGTCGTCCCAGAAGGAAGTCTCTTCTAAAGATGATGCACAAGAAAGCCCACAAACAGTTTGCTGAAGACAAGCAGACTAAGGACATGGATTACTGGAACCATGTCCTGTGGTGTGATGAGACCAAGATAAACTTATTTGCTTCAGTTGGTGTCAAGAGTGTGTGGCGGCAACCAGGTGAGGAGTACAAAGACAAGTGTGTCTTACCTACAGTCAAGCATGGTGGTAGGAGTGTCATGGTTTGGGGCTGCATGAGTGCTGCTGGCACTGGGGAGCTATAGTTCATTGAGGGAACCATGAATGCCAACATGTACTATGACATACTGAAGCAGAGAATGATCCCCTCCCTTCGGAGACTGTGCCGCAGGGCAATATTCCAACATGATAATGATCCCAAACACACCTTCAAGACGGCCATTGCCTTGCAAAGAAGATGAGGGTAAAGGTGATGGACTGGCCAAGCATGTCTCCAGACCTAAACCCTATTGAGCATCTGTGGGGCATCCTCGAATGGAAGGTGGAGGAGCGCAAGGTCTCTAACATTCACCAGCTCCGTGATGTCATGGAGGAGTGGAAGAGGACTCCACTGGCAACCTGTGAAGCTCTGGTGAACTCCATGCCCAAGAGGGTTAAGGCAGTGCTGGAAAATAATGGTGGCCACACAAAATATTGACACTTTAAGCACAATTTGGACATTTTCACTTTTGTTGCCAGCGGTTTAGACATTAATAGCTGTGTGTTGAGTTATTTTGAGGGGACAGCAGATTTACACTGTTATACAAGCTGTACACTCACTAATTTATATATATATATATATATATATATATTTATATATATATATATATATATATATATATATGCACACATACAATGCATTCATGAAGTATTCAGACCCCCTTCACTTTTATTCACTGTTATGTTGCAGTCTCATACTACAGTTGTTTCAATTCATTTTTTCGTGATTAATCTACACTCCCCCATAATGACAAACTGAAAAAATAATTTTATAAATGTTTGCAAATTTATGAAAAAGGAAAAACTGAGATGTCACATTGGCATAGGTATTCAGACAATTTGCAACAACTTTATTTAGCTCAGGAGCTCCTGCTTCTCTTGATCATTGCTGAGATGTTTCTACACCTTGATTGTAGTCCACCTGTG
Source organism: Staurois parvus (assembly GCF_062004578.1). Classification (NCBI taxonomy): domain Eukaryota; kingdom Metazoa; phylum Chordata; class Amphibia; order Anura; family Ranidae; genus Staurois; species Staurois parvus. Next base: position 68,938 of record NW_028320662.1, read on the forward strand.
GTAAATTAAATTGATTGGACAGGATTTGGAAAGGCGCATACCTCTCTATACTGTAACAGGCCTCACAGCTGACAATGCATACTGTATCAGAAAAAAGTCATGGGGTCAAAGGGACTGCCTGCAGAGTTCAGAGACAGGATGATTGCAAGGCACAGATATGAGGAAGGCTACAAAAAAATGTCTGCTGCACTGAAGGTTTCCAAAAGCACAGTGGCCTCTGTAATTTTTCAATGGATGAAGTTTGGCACAACCAGGACTCTTCGCAAGTCACCTGGCCAAACTGAGCAGTCGGGAGAAAGGCCTTAGCAGGGGTGGACTGACAACTCATGGGGTTCCCGGGCAATAGGGGATCATGGGGCCCCTGTGTCCTTGCCCAAACTCAAAAAAGCCTATGAAAAAGGTACCAGGGGCATCTCATGGGGCCCCCTACTCTCAGTACACGAGTTTCCAAATGGTCAGTCCACCCCTGGGCCTTAGTAAGAGAGGTGACCAATAACCCAATGGTCACTCATACTGAGTGCCAGAGATCCTGTGTGGAGATGGAATAAAGTTCTAGAAGGACATCACTACAGCCCTCCACCAATCTGGGATTTATGGCAGAGTGGCTAGACGGACACCTCTCCCCAGTGCAAAACACATGAAAGCCTGCTTGGAGTTTGGAAAAATGGGAGCGCCGCTGAAAGTTGTATATGCTTTCTATGGGTCTTGTGATCCCACTTTTTATGTGAGTGTCATTCACTTGCTTTTATTTGAGTATTAAAAATTATTACACTTTAGGAAGCACCCTCTTTTCCTTTTTTTTCGACCATTATTGAGCAGAGAGAGCCTTTAAAGGGGACATGCATGTCATGCCTGTGGTGACACTGAGAATATAAAGATTATCCCTGGATGCTGATGTATACATTATTGGTCTGAGGATCAGGTGAGCGTGCAAGCCTGATGGTGATGGAACACAGTGGTGTAATGTTTGGAAGATCCACAGGTGTTTCTGGAAGAGGATGAATGCTGCTTGATGAAGAAGGACTTTTTTCATGTTTTCTCATTTTTGTATTTTGCATTATTTAGTGGACTATTTTTCCTATATTTACTAATTGTTTTGGTGTTACCCTTCAGCTTTTTGACACCCAGAGATAATGATTAGCGGTGCAGTATATTCTATTACTATTACCTAACTGCAGCAGAAAAAAGTCAGGTATTTTCCTCTGCCAGGCAAGACTGTGCTGTGTGACAGAGTTGTGTAAATTTCACAGCTGGATAGTCAGAAATTCAGACCCTTTGGTTCGGGAACCGCTCCCTTATATGTATGTCATCTATAAATTTAATAGTGCCTAAAACATTATTTTTAATGCTAATTTCACTTTAATTAATATAACATCAAATGTACTTTGCTATGGCTTTCAAACACAACTTTTTTGTTGATTTACTTCATATTTCTTTTAATATTGAAGTGATAAAATCTGTCATCAGATGGAGCCTTGCTGTCCTCTAGTGGATGTTACATGCACAGACATACAAAAACGTGCTGAAAAACGTACTGTTGTTACACAATTGGACTTAAATGGTATGTACATTTTTTAATATTGAGATATTAAGTGATATGTATAACAAAACTGGATGCTAAAAGCCAGTCTAACTTCCAGGTACATTGTAGTAGCAAAGGTGAATAAACACAAATAAAATCAATCATTCTGAAAAGCTTGATAAAGTGGAAAGAGAACTGGAAACAAAATACCCCAGATCTTGGTTCATCATAAAAAAATAAAATAAAATAGTGTAACTTAGGTGTGGTCTTTTTAATGCACTAGTAACTGCTCATTGATAGGCATAGCTGATGCTTACAACCAATAATATTCCTCCAGATTCTGGCTGCCCAAGAATGTGATGAACCGAACAGTAGGCAGGCCCGGACTGGCCATAGGACACACCAGGCATTTGACTGGTGGGCCGGGGTCAGCTGGATAGGAAGGGTGGCCGGGTGGCACATAGAGGCACCTTTTTAGTTGGATTATTATGCTGACGCTGTTGACTAGAGATGAGCGAATCGAACCAGGCGAACTGGAATTCGAGTCGAATTTCAGGAAATATTCGATTCGCGGCGAAACCGAAATTTTGCCTACTTCGGGTGCGCGAATCGAACATTTCCCGATCAGCCGGCAAAAGTGTCCCTGCAGTGAGCTCCGCTATTTCTGACAGTTCTCTGACAGAAGGAACACATGTTTAGCGGTTGAAACATTGTATCTATTAGTTTACATTTAGGATACAGATGTTTCAACCACTGTTCATGTGAAGAAGCTGTGAGAGAACTGTCAGAAATAGAGGAACTCTGCACATACACTTTTTGCCGGCTTGGAATTATTCTTCTTTTCATCCTACTTCTTCTTCTTCTTCATCTTCATCCTCAGAAGAAGAGGATGAGGATGAGGATGAAGAAGAAGAAGAAGAAGTAGGATGAAAAGAAGAATAATTCCAAGCCGGCAAAAAGTGTATGTGCAGAGTTCCTCTATTTCTGACAGTTCTCTCACAGCTTCTTCACATGTACAGCGGTTGAAACATCTGTATCCTAAATGGAAACTAATAGATACAATTTGTATCTATTAGTTTCCATTTAGGATACAGATGTTTCAACCGCTGTACATGTGAAGAAGCTGTGAGAGAACTGTCAGAAATAGAGGAACTCTGCACATACACTTTTTGCCGGCTTGGAATTATTCTTCTTTTCATCCTACTTCTTCTTCTTCTTCTTCTTCTTCATCCTCATCCTCATCCTCTTCTTCTGAGGATGAGGATGAAGAAGAAGAAGAAGCAGTAGGATGAAAATAAGAATAATTCCAAGCCGGCAAAAAGTGTATGTGCAGAGTTCCTCTATTCTGCAGATACACTTAGAGGAGCTCTGCACATACACTTTTTGCCTGTTTGGAATTAATCTTATTTTCATCCTACTTCTTCTTCCTCTTCTTCTTCTTTATCCTCATCCTCAGAAGAAGAAGAAGAGGATGAAGAAGAAGAAGAAGAAGAAGTAGGATGAAAATAAGAATAATTGCAAGCCGGCAAAAAGTGTATGTGCAGAGTTCCTCTATTCTGCAGATACACTTAGAGGAGCTCTGCACATACACTTTTTGCCGGCTTGGAATTAATCTTATTTTCATCCTACTTCTTCTTCTTCTTCTTCATCCTCATCCTCAGAAGAAGAGGATGAGGATGAGGATGAAGAAGAAGAAGAAGAAGAAGAAGTAGGATGAAAATAAGAATAATTCCAAGCCGGCAAAAAGTGTATGTGCAGAGCTCCTCTAAGTGTATCTGCAGAGCTCCTCTAAGTGTATCTGCAGAATAGAGGAACTCTGCACATACACTTTTTGCCGGAAACCGCTGTATGGAGGGAATGTCATGGAACTGTCAGAAATAGACTATTAATGACAGTTCTGGGACTGTCCTTCCATACAGCGGTTGAAACATTGTATGTATTTGTTTCCATAAATGGATCCATTTATGGAAACAAATACATACAATGTTTCAACCGCTGTATGGAAGGACAGTCCCAGAACTGTCATAAATAGTCTATTTCTGACAGTTCTATGACATTCCCTCCATACAGCGGTTGAAACAGCTGTATGGAGTGAATGTCCCAGAACTGTCAGAAATAGACTATTTATGACAGTTCTGGGACATTCACTCCATACAGCGGTTGAAACATTGTATCTATTTTTTTCCATAAATGACATTCTGCAGATACACTTAGAGGAGCGCTGCAGATACACTTTTTGCCGGCTTGGAATTATTCTTATTTTCATCCTACTTCTTCTTTTTCTTCTTATGAGGATGAGGATGAAGAAGAAGAAGTAGGATGAAAATAAGATTAATTCCAAGCCGGCAAAAAGTGTATCTGCAGCGCTCCTCTAAGTGTATTTGCAGAATGTCATTTATGGAAAAAAATAGATACAATGTTTCAACCGCTGTATGGAAGGACAGTCCCAGAACTGTCATAAATAGTCTATTTCCGACAGTTCTGGGACATTCACTCCATACAGCTGTTTCAACCGCTGTATGGAGGGAATGTCATAGAACTGAAATAGTCAGAAATAGACTATTTCTGACAGTTCTGGGACAATCACTCCATACAGCTGTTTCAACCGCTGTATGGAGGGAATGTCATGGAACTGTCAGAAATAGACTATTAATGACAGTTCTGGGACTGTCCTTCCATACAGCGGTTGAAACATTGTATGTATTTGTTTCCATAAATGGATCCATTTATGGAAACAAATACATACAATGTTTCAACCGCTGTATGGAAGGACAGTCCCAGAACTGTCATAAATAGTCTATTTCTGACAGTTCTGGGACATTCACTCCATACAGCTGTTTCAACCGCTGTATGGAGGGAATGTCATAGAACTGTCAGAAATAGACTATTAATGACAGTTCTGGGACTGTCCTTCCATACAGCGGTTGAAACATTGTATCTATTTGTTTCCATAAATGGATCCATTTATGGAAACAAATACATACAATGTTTCAACCGCTGCATGGAAGGACAGTCCCAGAACTGTCATTAATAGTCTATTTCTGACAGTTCCATGACATTCCCTCCATACAGCGGTTGAAACAGCTGTATGGAGTGAATGTCCCAGAACTGTCAGAAATAGACAGAAACTGTCACAGAACTGTCCTTCTTCTCATCCTTCTTCTTCTCATCCTTCTTCTCATCCTTCTTCTCATCCTTCTCCTTCTTCTCATCCTTCTCCTTCTTCTCATCCTTCTCCTTCTCCTTCTTCTCATCCTTCTCCTTCTCCTTCTTCTCATCCTTCTCCTTCTTCTCATCCTTCTCCTTCTTCTCATCCTTCTCCTTCTTCTCATCCTTCTCCTTCTCCTTCTTCTCATCCTTCTCCTTCTCCTTCTTCTCATCCTTCTCCTTCTTCTCATCCTTCTCCTTCTCCTTCTTCTCATTCTTCTCCTTCTCCATCTTCTCATCCTTCTCCTTCTTCTCATCCTTCTCCTTCTCCTTCTTCTCATCCTTCTCCTTCTCCATCTTCTCATCCTTCTCCTTTTCCTTCTTCTCATCCTTCTCCTTCTGCTTCTCCTTCTCCTTCTTCTCATCCTTCTCCTTCTCCTTCTTCTCATCCTTCTCCTTCTTCTCATCCTTCTCCTTCTTCTCATCCTTCTCCTTCTTCTCATCCTTCTCCTCATCCTTCTCCTTCTTCTCATCCTTCTCCTTCTCCTTCTTCTCATCCTTCTCCTTCTTCTCATCCTTCTCCTTCTCCATCTTCTCATCCTTCTCCTTCTTCTCATCCTTCTCCTTCTTCTCATCCTTCTCCTTCTCCTTCTTCTCATCCTTCTCCTTCTTCTCATCCTTCTCCTTCTCCTCATCCTTCTCCTTCTCCTTCTTCTCATCCTTCTCCTTCTCCTTCTTCTCATCCTTCTCCTTCTCCTTCTTCTCATCCTTCTCCTTCTCCTTCTTCTCATCCTTCTCCTTCTCCTTCTTCTCATCCTTCTCCTTCTCCTTCTCTTTCCTCATCTCCAAGGGCATTTAAATTAAAGGTACAGTGTTCTGCACTAATTTAAAGGCTCTCTGAAGCCTAGAAACCCTTTTTATAAGTCATCTTCGTAGCGAAGAAATTCGCATCGAATCGAATTTCACACTGGAATTCGCCGAATCAGCCGAATCGAATTTTTGAGAAATTCGCTCATCTCTACTGTTGACCATCAACTGGCACCCCTGACGTCTGTCCCTTATCTATTGTTTGCCTGTGAGTTCCATGGGGTTCTCTGTCTGCCCATTGCATAATTGATGCGCCCCCACACCCGACAGTGGGATCCGTTGTCCTGTTCTGGCTGCACCTGTTCTGGCTGCACTGGGGAATTCTTTATCATACAATGCACACTGTCTAACCATGTAATCGCCTTTAGGTGCTACCTATGCTGTTTTTTGTCTGATTTTCTATACATGTTTATTGTTTAATTTGTTCATTACTTTAGATGTGTTGCTAACCCCTGAAGAAGCGACTCCAGTAACGAAACATGTTGGACATTTTTCACACAGCTTGGACCTTCCACACCCTCTGAAAAAAGTATACTGTATCCACCATCTTCATCTAACCTCTCTTGGAAGTAGTTGATATGGTTGGTTGGTGAGGGGAGACATGCTCTGTTTCAAGTGTGCAATGCAATTTTAAATATATACAAGATATGTTTTAAGCAACATTGTTTTTACTTTTTGTGTACTAAGTTTATGTGTCTAAAAAATTCATTAGATATTTTTGCCTCTAATATTCTTAAATTGTGACGTGGCACTATGTTACTCTTGGGGGTGTGACCTCCTACCACCCGATGGTCGCCCCTTACCTTCTTTTCCCGACACATAGAGTAACCGGACTGTACATTTCCTCTGTGCCACACGGCCACCCCTCCTATCCATCTACTGCATGCCCTGGGTTCCTGTATGCTTCTCCCCAGGCCGCCCCCCCCATCTCCTGCAGTGCTGCAACCGGGTTCTGTCAGGATAGACTGCCAAGTGCTGACAGTTCCCCGCCCACCACAGATGGGGAAAGAGAGAGAAAGCCGCCCTTTCTCCTCCTGCTTTCTCCTCCTGTGTCTGTCCCGCCAACACTCCCTGGAAGTCTTGTGTCTCTCTTTCTTTCTTTCTTTCTTTCTTTCTTTCTTTCTCTCTCCCCTGTTTCTGTTCCATTCTTTCCCTGCCTCTTTCTCTTCTTTTACTCCTTTTTTCCCTCCCTCTTTCTCTTCTTTTACTCCTTTTTTCCCTCCCTCTTTCTCTTCTTTTACTCCTTTTTTCCCTCCCTCTTTCTCTTCTTTTACTCCTTTTTTCCCTCCCTCTTTAATTTCCTCCTTCTTTCTTTTCCTCCTTCTTTGCCGCAGCCTTTCCCTCCTTCCTTCTTTCCCTCCTTCCTCCTTCTTTCTTCCCCTCCTTCTTTTTTTCCCTTCCTCTTTCCCTCCTTCCTTCTTTCCCTCCTTTTTTTTCCTTCCTTCCTCCTTCTTTCTTTCCCTCCTTCCTTCTTTCTTTCCCTCCTTCCTTCTTTCCCTCTTTATTTCCCTCCTTCCTCCTTTCCCTCCTTTGCTATGTCCCTCCTTCCTTCTTTCCCTTCCTCTTTCCCTCCTTCTTTCTTTCCCTCCCTCCTTCTTTCCCTCCCTCTTTCCTTTCTGTCTCTTCCTCATTCCCTTCTTCCTTCTTTCCCTCCTTCCTTTTTCCCCTCCTTGCTTCTTTCCCCCTTTCCCTCTTTCTTTATCTCCCTCATTCTTTCTTTTCCTGCTTCTTTCCCTGTTTCTTTCGCTCCTTCTTTTCCTCTTTATTTCTCTCCTTCTTTCCCTCTTTCTTTTTCTCCTTCTTTCCCTCTTTCTTTTCCTCCTTATTTCTTTCCCTCCTTCCTTCATTCCCTCTTTTCTTCTTTCCTTCCTTATTTCTTTCCCTATTCCTTTCCCTCCTTCCCTCTTTCCCTCCTTCCTTCTTTCCCTCTTTCCTTCTTAAAATCTTTCCTTCTTTCCCTCCTTCCTTCTTTCCCTCCTTCCTTCTTTCCCTCCTTCCTTCTTTCTTTCCCTCCTTCCTTCTTAACAACTTTCTCTCCTTTCTTCCATCCTTCCCTCTTTCCTTTTTTCCCTCTTTCTCTCTTTCCTTCCTTCCCTCTTTCCTTCTCTCCCTCCTTCTTTCTTTCCCTCTTTCCATCCTTGCTTTTTTCCCTCCTTCCTTTTTTGTCCCTCCTTCCTTATTTCTCTCCTTCCTCCTTCTTTCTTTCCCTTCTTCCTTCTTTCCCTCCTTTGCTATGTCCCTCCTTCCTTCTTTCCCTTCCTCTTTCCCTCCTTCTTTCTTTCTCTCCCTCTTTCTGTCCCTTCCTCTTTCCCTTCTTCCTTCTTTCCCTCCTTCCTACTTTCTCTCTTTCCTTTTTTCCATATTTCCTTCTTTCCCACCTTCCTTTTTCCCCTCCTTGCTTCTTTCCCCCTTTCCTTCTTTCTTTTCCTCCCTCTTTCTTTACCTCCCTTATTATTTCCTTTCCTCCTTCTTTCCCTGTTTCTTTCACTGCTTCTTTTCCTCTTTATTTCTCTACTTCTTTCCCTCTTTCATTTCCTCCCTCTTTCCTTCTTTCCCTCTTTCTCTCTTTCCTTCCTTCCCTCTTTCCTACTTTCTTTCCTTCCTTTTTTCCCTCCTTCCTTCTATCTTTTCCTCCTTCTTTCCCTCTTTCTTTCCCTCCCTCCTTTTCCTCTTTCTTTCCCTCCCTCCTTCTTTCTTTCCCTCCTTCTTTCAATCCCTCCTTCTTTCCCTCCCTCCTTCCCTCTTTCCCTCCCTCCTTCCCTCTTTCCCTTCTTCTTTCCCTCTTTCTTTCCCTCCCTCCTTCTTTCTTTCCCTCTTTCTTTCCCTCCCTCCTTCTTTCTTTCCCTCTTTCTTTCCCTCCCTCCTTCCTTCTTTCCCTCCTTCCTTCCCTATTCCTTTCCCTCTTTCCCTCCTTCCTTCTTTCCCTCTTTCCTTCTTTCCCTTCTTCCTTCTTTCCTTCTTCCTTCTTTCTTTCCCTCCTTCCTTTTTAACAACTTTCTCTCCTTTCTTTCCCTCCTTCCCTCTTCCTTTTTTCCCTCTTTCCCTCTTTCTCTCTTTCCTTCCTTCCCTCTTTCCTTCTTTCCCTCTTTCCTTCTTTCTTTCCTTCCTTTTTCCCTCCTTCCTTCTATCTTTTCTCCTCTTTCCCTCTTTCTTTCCCTCCCTCCCTTTTTCCTCTTTCTTTCCCTCCCTCCTTCTTTCTTTCCCTCCTTCTTTCCCTCCCTCCTTCCCTCTTTCCCTTCTTCCCTCTTTCCCTTCTTCTTTCCCTCTTTCTTTCCCTCCCTCCTTCTTTCTTTCCCTCTTTCTTTCCCTCCCTCCTTCTTTCTTTCCCTCTCTTCTTCTTCCCTCCTTCTTTCCCTTCTTCTTTCCCTCTTTCTTTCCCTCCTTCCTTCCCTCTTTCTTTCCCTCCCTCCTTTTTTCTTTCCCTCCATCTTTCCCTCTTTCTTTTCCTCCTACTTTCCCTCCTTCCTTCTGTCTTTCCCTCCTTCTTTCTTTACCTTTTTCCTTCTTTCCCTCCTTCCTTCTTTCCCTCCTTCCTTCTTTTCCTCCTTCCTTCTTAACATCTTTCCTTCTTTCCTTTTCCCTCCTTCCTTCATTCCCTCCTTCCCCCTTCTTTCTTCTTTCTTTCTTTCTTTCT
>NW_028320663.1:0-142605 GCF_062004578.1 Staurois parvus
CCATGAAAATGTGCCCCCCATTGCCGCAAGCAACCCCCCACCCGTACCAGCAAGCTCAGTCCCCGTGCAGATCTGCCCCCCCTTGACGCAACCCCCTCCCACCCCCATAGCAGCAAGCTCAGTCCCCGTGCAGATCTGCCCCCCCTTGACGCAACCCCCTCCCACCCCCATAGCAGAAAGCTCAGTCCCCAGTGAAAATGTGCCCCCCATTGACGCAAGCAACCCCCCACCCGTACCAGCAAGCTCAGTCCCCGTGCAGATCTGCCCCCCTTGACGCAACCCCCTCCCACCCCCATAGCAGCAAGCTCAGTCCCTGTGCAGATCTTCCCCCCCTTGACGCAAACCCCCTCCCACCCCCATAGCAGCAAGCTCAGTCCCCGTGCAGATCTGCCCCCCCTTGACGCAACCCCCTGCCACCCCCATAGCAGAAAGCTCAGTCCCCCGTGAAAATGTGCCCCCCATTGACGCAAGCAACCCCCCACCCGTACCAGCAAGCTCAGTCCCCGTGCAGATCTGCCCCCCCTTGACGCAACCCCCTCCCACCCCCATAGCAGCAAGCTCAGTCCCTGTGCAGATCTGCCCCCCCTTGACGCAACCCCCTCCCACCCCCATAGCAGCAAGCTCAGTCCCCGTGCAGATCTGCCCCCCCTTGACGCAACCCCCTCCCACCCCCATAGCAGCAAGCTCAGTCCCCCGTGAAAATGTGCAGCCCATTGACGCAAGCAACCCCCCACCCGTACCAGCAAGCTCAGTCCCCGTGCAGATCTGCCCCCCCTTGACGCAACCCCCTCCCACCCCCATAGCAGCAAGCTCAGTCACTGTGCAGATCTTCCCCCCCTTGACGCAACCCCCTCCCACCCCCATAGCAGCAAGCTCAGTCCCCGTGCAGATCTGCCCCCCCTTGACGCAACCCCCTCCCACCCCCATAGCAGCAAGCTAAGTCCCCGTGCAGATCTGCCCCCCTTGACGCAACCCCCTCCCACCCCCATAGCAGCAAGCTCAGTCCCCATGCAGATCTGCCCCCCATTGATGCAAGCAACCTCCCACCTGTAGCAGCAAGCTCAGTCCCCAGTGATAATCTGCCACCCTTGACAGAAATCCCCCCCCCCCCATGTGACTGGCCCCCCAAATGTAAGTGCACCACCAACACGTTACTGATGTCACTGATCCCCCCACAGGTGACTGTTCTCGCCATGTCACAACCCCCTGCAGCTTGTAGACATCTTGCAGTTGGTGTCGGTTGAATCCAGCATACAAGGGGTTACCAGAGTGACAGCGAGAATACATCTTGCGGGAGGATCGTCAGCCCCAGTGATCCGAGGGATGGGATTCAGCGGTTCATATACCTTGCATCCGGCATACAACGGGTTAACACTGTGAGAGGATGAGATCGCCGATCCTCTGCTAATGCCTGAAACCCGCACATGCTCAGATACGTCGAGGGGTGTAGATCTTCATAGGAGGCAAGTTTTCATGCTACACCGGTCCGGTATTTCTGCCGCCACCATGTCAGAATACCGGGCCGGCCGCTCAGCTGTTCTCTCCTGCAGGGCCTTACCTGTTCCTCGCTCCAGCGCTGCACAGTCTTCCCGCGCTGGCTTCTGTGACAGCCGGGTGCCCACTGCGCATGTGCTGCGCTTTGTGAATGATCCGGTGTCTTCTGGGACACATGAAAGGTCACAGAAGGCGCCGGGCCATTCACAAAGCGAAGCGCTTCTTGCACCTGCGCAGTGGGCACCCGGCTGTCACAGAAGCCAGCCCGGGAAGAAGAGGGAAGGCAACTCCGCGGAAGTGGGAGCGGGTACCTGTCAAATTCAGGTACCCGCTCCCCCTCCTCCCCAAAGGTCAGCAGTCTCTGGTCATCCCCTTCACTGTCTGCAGTCTCTGGTCATTCCCTGCACTGTCCGCAGTCTCTGGTCATTCCCTGCACTGTCTGCAGTCTCTGGTCATTCCCTGCACTGTCCGCAGTCTCTGGTCATCCCCTGTACTGTCCGCAGTCTCTGGTCATCTCCTGTACTGTCTGCAGTCTCTGGTCATTCCCTGTACTGTCTGCAGTCTCTGGTCATCTCCTGTACTGTCTGCAGTCTCTGGTCATCCCCTGTACTGTCCGCAGTCTCTGGTCATTCCCTGCACTGTCCGCAGTCTCTGGTCATTCCCTGCACTGTCCGCAGTCTCTGGTCATCCCCTGCACTGTCCGCAGTCTCTGGTCATCCCCTGCACTGTCCGCAGTCTCTGGTCATCCCCTGCACTGTCCGCAGTCTCTGGTCATCTCCTGCACTGTGTCCGCAGTCCCTGGTCATCTCCTGTACTGTGTCCGCAGTCTCTGGTCATCTCCTGTACTGTGTCCGCAGTCTCTGGTCATCTCCTGTAGTATGTCTGCAGTCTCTGGTCATCTCCTGTACTGTCCGCAGTCTCTGGTCATCTCCTGTACTGTGTCCGCAGTCCCTGGTCATCTCCTGTACTGTGTCCGCAGTCTCTGGTCATCTCCTGTACTGTGTCCGCAGTCTCTGGTCTTCTCCTGTACTGTGTCCGCAGTCTCTGGTCTTCTCCTGTACTGTTTCTGCAGTCTCTGGTCATCTCCTGTACTATGTCCGCAGTCTCTTGGTCATCCCCTGTACTGTGTCCGCAGTCTCTGGTCATCCCCTGTACTATGTCTGCAGTCCATTGGTTCAGAATATTTTTTTTCTTGTTTTTCACCTCTAAAACCTAGGTGCGTCTTATGGTCAGGTGCGTCTTATGGAGCGAAAAATACGGTAATTCTATGTTTTGCTTCTATATCTTCCAAATATGAATCCCATACTATAGTCTCCTGATCACATTGGAAATCACTGACGTAGGGGGATATAAAATCCTCAACACATTTCTTAGACCACAGGTCTTTTTCTTCAGGAGGAACAAGGCGGCTGGATGTTGGAATATCATAGTATCAAATTTGATTATAAAATTATTAAACCGATTATGGGTATGCCCATCCGAAAATTCACCCACAAGATGGAAAATACTTGTGTGATGGAATGGACATATTTATGAATAGGCAAGAAAGACAGGAATGGTCGTTGGAGACTTTCTTTGTCTCCTAATACTCTGTTGGGGTGCCTCTCTTGGTGAAACTAGAATGTAGGTATGACGGGGGAAGGTCCTATTAGCAGTTTTTAAGTCTACCATTTAAAAAAAAAACAAATGGCTCCCTTGCCAATATGCACCACATACTAACACACTATAGCAGACTTTCCTTTAAACTGGAACCCTCCAGTGTCACACTGTCACTGCTGCCAGGGCTCCCATCTTCACCAGATTTTTATGCTGGATTCATTCCATTTAAATGGATGAGCCACTATGATGTCACTCCCATGTGTGCGCACGGGAATCATCATCTCAGCAATGTGCTCTGCATCCCACAGCACACTTAGTGTGCCCTGATATTGCCAATGTCAATATCTCCTAAATGGCTCATGTTTAGCATACGCATTTCACCCCTGGGGTGAAATACATTCGGAGCGTGACTTTGGATGAAGCTCACTGAGACTGCTTTCACCTGTTTACTAATGGCTATGCTAGCTGTGCGGTGTTTGAGACCTTTCTCTATGCATATACATAGTATGTGAGGAGTCAGACAGACTACTGCCCAGCCAGCACATATTGCAGGAAACATGGACTTGCAGGAGCTTGAGCAGAGACCTTAAGTTTTATGGTGTTCATGTTTAGTACATATTTATTGTAGAGGTAAGCTATATTATAAATTTACCCGTAGGTACAATTTAATATTGAAAGTTTACTACTACTTACTATTTTAAGTGATCGATAACACCTTATAAAAGGACATCTGATAAGGACTTCCAGTGGTTTGATTCCCTTTTTGATATTCCTTCTCTGGGAATTTTTGGATGGCGCACCCACAAATGCTTTTAGTGATTCGACAAACAAATTATGTTACTATGCTTTTTAATGTCCAGCTCCCCTGTTTGTCTGGAAAAAGTAAACCTGTGGTCTAAAAAATGCGTCAAGGATTTTATATCTCCCCACGTCAGTCATTTCCAGTATGATTAGGAGACTATGTGGTTAATATCTGGACAATATATAAGAAAACACTGGGGTTGATTTACGAAAACTGGAGAGCGCAAAATATGGTGCAGCTCCACATAGAAATCAATTAGCTTCCCGTTTTTTTTTGTCGAAGCTTAACTGAACAAGCTAAAGTTAGAAGCTGATTGGCTACCATGCACAGCTGCCCCAGATTTTGTACTCTCCAGTTTTAGTAAATCATCCTGACTGGGCTTGATTTACTAAAACTGGAGAGAGAAAAATCTGGTGCAGCCATGCATGGTAGCCAATTAGCTTCTGACTTCAGCTTGTTCAATTAAGCTTTGATAAAAAAAACGGGAAGCTGATTAGTTTCTATCCAAAACTGCACCAGATTTTATACTCTCTTCAGTTTTAGTATATCAACCCCACTGTGTTCAGGGATATACAATTACTCGGTAGCTGTAGAACCAGGGGCGGACTGACAACTCATGGGGCCCCCGGGCAATAGGGGATCATGGGGCCCCTGTGTCCTTGCCCAAACTCAAAAAAGCCAATGAAAAAGGTACCAGGAGCATCTCATGGGGCCCCCTACTGACCCTGGGCCCTCAGGCAGTGCCCGAGTTTCCAAATGGTCAGTCCGCCCCTGTGTAGAACTATAGGACCTTTTCATGTTATGGTATATGTGGCACTTTCTTTTTTATAAACAAGCTGTTCTTATGGAATACCATATGTGTATATTGTTTTTTTTGAACCATTGTTTAAAATAAAATGTTTTAATTAATTAGATGGAATCATTGTACCAAAAAACATCACCACTTTTTGTTACTTTTTTGCCAACATATTTGTACAAAAAAAGAAAAAAAATGTTCCATAAAACTAGTTTGGAATTCAGGAAAAAGAAATGCTATTCCTTTGATTTAAAGGCTTTCCTTTAGCAAAGTAAGGTAAAAGGGTTCAGACTAAATAGACTCTAGAATGTAAAGTTGGCCAGTGGTCACATGCATTGAAATATGATTGTAAAACACCTTTTAGATTTACTGTCAACTATGTAATGCAGGTCCTTCCATCTTCTAGTTTGGAAACACTTTTGATAGATGACTCCATGACCAAGCTGGTTTCTGAAGTATATAAAGAATTATTTGTGACTAGTACAGGTACTGTAAATGTAAAGAGACCTGTATGGCCCATATTCTAAATTATGAAAGCGATGATTGGGATGATATGTGGGGGGTGCCATTCAAAGCTCTAGACTCAGCTAGGGATTGTCTCATTCAATTTACATTTTTGCACAGAATTTATTATACTCTGGCTAGGTTGGCCAAAATTTATGGGACCTCCTCAACGGAGTGTTGGAGGTGTATGATGTTGCCTGCAGATTTTGAACATATTTTCTGGCACTGTCAAATCATTCAGAATTTTTGGTTGGCAGTAACCCGTACTTTACAGGAGCTCACATTTCTACAGGTCCCACTGACAATATCAGTATGGCTCCTGGGGTTGCTTGAGGAAATACAGGGATGATGAATTTGTATCACCTGACGCCCAGGACATGTAGTTCCGGGCATCGGTCAGGTAGCTTTTTTCAACTTTTAGCCCTGCTGTGGGCAAGCAGCAGGGCTCACCTGTCAGGTGGAAGCATTTGGGCGGCAGCGCTGCAGCCTGATTGCTTCCACACAGCCCACAGTGCCAGCCCTTACTCCCCCGCGTGTGAACCTCCCCCCAACTCGCCAAGTCTCCCAGGCTCCGCTTGCCTGTCTGCAGGCCCGGGACTGGCTCACTGTGCGCTGGCATCTAGAGGGGAGGGAGGAGAGTGAACATGTCTGCTCCCCTCCCTTCTTGTCCTGACTCGGAAGTGATGTTTGACATCACTTCCAGGTCCCCATTCACAGATTCCCGGCCTTTGAGGCCAGGAAAGAATGTAATGCAGTGTGAGGTACACTGCATTACATTCAAGGGAGCACAGGGGAGACATTCAGGGCCTTTTAGACCCTGCATGTCTCATTAAAGAGAACCTGTCACTAAAAAATCATCACATAGGGCACTTTTTGTCCCCTATGTGATGAAAAAATCAAAGTTGCACCCAAGCACATAAGATCCCCCCCAAAAAAAAAATTTGAGGCCCCACCCCCACATATACGCACGTACAAAAGTAAAGGCATGAAAACGTAGATTGCAATACACGTTACATATCACCGAGCACACCAGAATGAGAGACATCATTCTAGCACCAGATCTCCTCCGTAACACTAAACTGATGACCTATCAGGGTCTTTAAAAGGACCGCCTATAAAAAATATAGGGTACTGAAGTTGTTGCCATTTCATGAGCGCACGCAAATTTAAGGTTTGACATGTTGGATATCTATTTACTTGGTGGAACCTCATCTTTTATATTTTACAAAAAAACAGGGTTATTTATTGCTTTTTGGTGCCCTAAAATTTATTTTTGTGTATTTTTTACTGAAATTACCCTTGCGATAATATCATGCAACAAAAATTGGAACTACCACTATTTTATTTTCTAGGTTCTCTGATTTCAGAGTGCAAAAAAACGCATAAATGGCTCTGGCAGCAAAGGGATAAATATAAGCCTGACACTCCCCTTTCCTGACAAGCACCCAATCAGTGCTCATTACACTGCAAGGTCTCTCTCCTCCCTGCTAGTTCCCGAGTGCGATGCTAGAGACAGGCAGGGAGGGGAGGAGGAGCTAAAATGGCGCAATGTTAAAAAATGTAAACGTTTAAGTCGCCATAAAGCCCCTTTTGATTTTAAAAGTCCCAAACATTACTAATAGCACCTCAGGTTAAAATGTATTTATTTTTTTTTTTTATCAGGACAAGTAGATTGTCATGAGGGACAAGTAGATTGGGACGCTGATTTAGTCCCTGGACAAGCAGTTTTTTCAAAAACTTCCACACCCCTGAAATAGCACCACTTAGAGCTCAACGGATGTTCTTGTCTATTACCTTATTTTATACCCGCAAATCTATATTACTATATTGGAAGAAATCTGAACCCCCATCCCTATCATTTTGAAAAGGTATAATTAATAAATCTCTGCCCTTATTTACACAGGGGATGCCTGAGGAAATTTGAAAAGGTTTGGGAATGTTGGATGGCAGATGCATCCAGTGTTAGATGAGACTTTCCCACTGATTCAATTGTGTTGGTCTGAATGTCACTAGGTGGTGTAATTCTGGGTGTCTACCTGCAAATGTGAGGGGGATCCTGTTGTAGTTTTACTCCTGTTACATGCTTTTCCAATGAAGGGTACCATGCGGCCTACAGTGCTCAGCATAAATGAGTACACCACAACAGATTTGTCAGAAAACCTTTACTTTCCTTTCAGCATCAACATTTTCTATGAAGAAAATACTATACTAGAAAATACTCCCACAAATGTGGCCATTGATTGCAAACAAGATTTGTTAATTTGCACACACAAATTCATTCAAGACCATGTTGCAAAAATGAATACATCCCAATGAAAGTCTTAGAAGCAAAGCAAAATTTTAGACAACAAAATCCTGATTAACAAGAATTCAACTACAGGTGAGTCTAATTCATTAAACAGGTGTCCAGCAGACAGTTGATTATAAAAGGGTGTTACTTAACAATGAAAACCCCTCCCATTTCATGCTGTCAGCAATGGCACCACATGGAAGAGGAATGTCACAAGGCCCGAGAAAGAAAATAATTTCTTTACACAAAAAAAGGTGAAGGCTACAAGAAGACCAATAAAGCTTTAAAAAAATTTAACAATGATAGAACTGCAACCACCTCACAGAGACGTCCAGGCCATCCATGGAAGTTAACACCTTGACAGGAGCATCTTCTGATGAGAGGGGTTGAAGAAATTTGCCATGCAAGTTCGCTGCAGTTAGCTAAAGAAGTAGAAAGCCAAACTGGGGTGATAGTTTCCTGTGACACAAGACAGCGTACACTGCAGAGGAATGGCTTGCATGGGTGTTGTCCATGAAGGAAGCCTCTCCTAAAAAGCCCACCTAGAAGTTTCCAGGGCCCATGCTGAAAAAGAAGAGGACTACCGTGACTCTGTACTCTGGAGTGATGAGACCAAAATAAATGTTTTTGGAACTGATGGCTTCAAAGAGGTCTTTCTTGAAGAATAGAAAATGATAGATGTTGCAATATGTCACCAACTTGTTCATTCCATGCCTAGAAGACTTGGTGCTGTTCTTGCAAATCATGGAGGACATACAAAAATACTACATGGAGTACTTTTTGTTGTGGGGTGTATTCATTTTTTCATCAACTAATTTGAGTAAAACTGAAGATTTTGTAATCTAAGTTATATGATTAACCTTACATTCATGTAATGAGCTAAACAAATATTCTATAAAACTCAGTTTACTCAAAATTTTAGAAATTGTTCTTGTGTTCATTGAGATATTGATTACAATCTTATTTTTCAAAAGGGGTGTACTAATTTATGCAAAGCACTGTATATGTTCTATAATCTTATGTTTGTGTTACTCTTTTGCTCCACAACAAACTGACTGTATTCCTGGTTGCTGATGGCGGGTGGTTGCATGTGGGGGGGGGGGGGGGGATGAGATGGATGGTGGGATTATAGTTAGGATATCTTTGTTTAGATAGGCCTGGTCAAGGTCCAGAAATGTCTTTTTGTATGTTTTTGTACTGTATAACAAAAAGCAATAAACAGTATATTCCAAAAAAAAAACAAAAAAAAACAAGAGGTAGGTCAGTGTACCACATAGTTGTTGATAAATCAAAAGAAGATTGTACAAAGATTGAACTATTAGATTCTTTTTTTTATATATATATATATATATATTTTTATTCTTATTTATTTCAGGTAATTATATAGCACCGTCAATTTACACAGCGCTTTTCATGCATATACAGTATTGTACGTTCACATTAGTTCCTAAACTTCAAGGGGTGTACAATCTAAGGTCGTAGTTACATAGTTAGTCGGGCTGAAAAAAGACAAAAGTGCATCCAGTTCAACCATTAAAAAAAAAAAAAAAAAAAAAAGTTATAATCCTATACGCTCAGTTGATCCAGAGGAAGGCAAAAAAAAAAGCAAAGCATGATCCAATTTGCTCCTGCAGGGGAAAAATTCTTTCCTCATCGCCCGAGAGGCAATTGGATATTCCCTGGATCAACTTTACCTATAAATGTTAGTATCCAATTATATTCTGTGTATCCAAGAAAGAATCCAGGCCTTTTTTAAAGCAATCCACTGAGCTGGCCAGAACCAACGCTTGAGCGAGTCTATTCCACCTTTTCACAGCTTTCATTGTGAAGAAACCTTTCCATGTTTGGAGATTAAATTTCTTTCCTCCAGACGTAAAGAGTGTCCCCTTGTCCTCTGTGATGACCTCAGGGTGAATAGCTCCACACCGAGTTCACTATATGAACCACTGATGTATTTATACATGTTGATCATATCCCCCCTTAATCTCCTCTTCCCTAAGTCACATTCATACATACACATACTAGGGCAGCAATGGGCAAACTACGGCCCGCGGGCCGTATACGGCCCGGCGGACCTTTTAATCCGGCCTGCGGAGCTAGGCTCCCGCTAGGCTCCTCTCACAGTCCGCCCTGAAGACCGGTGTAGCATGAAAATCTGTCTCCTATGAGGATCTGTCCCCCTTGACATATCTGCGCATGTGCCGGAGATCGCCGATCGGCTGCTAATGCCTGAAACTGGCACATGCGCAGATACGTCGAGGGGGACAGATCCTCATAGGAGACAGATTTTCATGCTACACTGGAACGGCGCGGGACACGGCGAGAGGAACGCGCGGAGCAAAAGGTAAGTGAATTGACACAGGGGGGACTTAATATGGGGGATGAATTAATATGGGGAATGAAATACTATATGGGGGATGAATTACTATGGGGGATGAATTACTATGGGGGATGAATTACTATATGGGGGATGAATTACTATATGGGGGATGAATTACTATATGGGGGATGAATTACTATATGGGGGATGAATTACTATGGGGGATGAATTACTATATGGGGGATGAATTACTATGGGGGATGAATTACTATGGGGGATGAATTAATATGGGGAATGAATTACTATGGGGGATGAATTACTATATGGGGGATGAATTACTATGGGGGATGAATTACTATATGGGGGATGAATTACTATGGGGGATGAATTACTATATGGGGGATGAATTACTATGGGGGATGAATTACTATATGGGGGATAGATTTACTATATGGGGGATGAATTACTATGGGGGATGAATTACTATATGGGGGATGAATTACTATGGGGGATGAATTACTATGGGGGATGAATTACTATATGGGGGATGAATTACTATATGGGGGATGAATTACTATGGGGGATGAATTACTATGGGGGGTGAATTACTATAGGGGGGATGAATTACCATGGGGGATGAATTACTATAGGGGGGATGAATTACTATGGGGGATGAATTACTATGGGGGATGAATTACTATATGGGGGATGAATTACTATGGGGGATGAATTACTATGGGGGATGAATTACTATATGGGGGATGAATTACTATATAGGGGATGAATTACTATATGGGGGATGAATTACTATAGGGGGGATGAATTACTATGGGGGATGAATTACTATATGGGGGATGAATTACTATGGGGGATGAATTACTATATGGGGGATGAATTACTATATGGGGGATGAATTACTATAGGGGGGATGAATTACTATGGGGGATGAATTACTATATGGGGGATGAATTACTATGGGGGATGAATTACTATATGGGGGATGAATTACTATGGGGGATGAAATACTATGGGGGGATGAATTACTATATGGGGGATGAATTACTATATGGGGGATGAATTACTATATGGGGGATGAATTACTATGGGGGATGAATTACTATATGGGGGATGAATTACTATATGGGGGATGAATTACTATGGGGGATGAATTACTATGGGGTATGAATTACTATGGGGGATGAATTACTATGGGGGATGAATTACTATATGGGGGATGAATTACTATGGGGGATGAATTACTATGGGGGATGAATTACTATAGGGGGGATGAATTACTATGGGGGATGAATTACTATAGGGGGGATGAATTACTATGGGGGATGAATTACTATATGGGGGATGAATTACTATGGGGGATGAATTACTATATGGGGGATGAAATACTATATGGGGGATGAATTACTATAGGGGGGATGAATTACTATGGGGGATGAATTACTATATGGGGGATGAATTACTATGGGGGATGAATTACTATATGGGGGATGAATTACTATGGGGGATGAATTACTATATGGGGGATGAATTACTATGGGGGATGAATTACTATATGGGGGATGAATTACTATGGGGGATGAATTACTATATGGGGGATGAATTACTACGGGGGATGAATTACTATATGGGGGATGAATTACTATGGGGGATGAATTACTATATGGGGGATGAATTACTATGCTTACTATGGGGGAATATTACTATACTTACTATGGATGACACATACACATAATTTATCTACTCTTGGTCCGGCCCCCGGGTCCAATATATGAACCCATTGCGGCCCTCAAGTCAAAAAGTTTGCCCACCCCTGTACTAGGGCCAATTTAGACAGGAGCCAATTAGCCTACCAGCATGTTTTTCGAGGGTGGGAGGAAATCAAAGTTCCCAGAGGAAACCCAAGCAGGCACAGGGAGAACATGCAAACTCCAGGCAGGTGGTGCCGTGGTTTGGATTTCGAACCAACGACCCAAGTACTGCCAGGCGGAAGTGCTAACCATTTAACCACTGTGCTGCCTTTAGAAGTATCAGATTCTAATGTGTGTGACCATCTTAAGAATTTGAAATAGTAGGCACAGAGATGCTGCAGAATATGTCACAGCTTACATAAATGAATCATAATAACTGATGGTTGTGGGTCCATTCAATTGCACTTCTGGGGCAGTAACTGTTGTGGATGATGTGTAATGTCTTGTCTACAGCAGTACATGATATTTCACAGGTCTATACAGCAAATTATTATTATTTATAAGAAGAGTGATAATGGTAGCATGTAATTGTGTTAGGGGCATTAGACTGTAGGCTTCTCCCATCTAGAGACCATTATAAAAGATGAAAGTCTATTTTGTAGAGCATTTTCAGACAATGAACTGTGTCATGCAGATACAGCTTATTGCTTTGCTCTTAGATGTACTTTCCTGGGTAAAGGGCAGGTTCCATTCATCTCTATAGATAAGTGAAGCTATCATTCATACACGACCTAGAAAAAAATGCTGACAAGAATGACTCTAGCCCCTCTCGTTCAGGGCGATAAAGAGATCTAACACTGGCTGCAACGTTCTCAGGTATGAGTGGTAATCTCTGCATTTACGTCATATACTGTCACTACATAATACAGGAAAATATGCAATACATTTATGAAAAAGTACCTAAACAGAAAAAGTATGGTGTGTTAGTGTGATGATCTGTGGTCAGTTTTATTTATATTTTTAGAAGGTATATTTTAGCTATTTTATTTTTAATGTATTTTTTTCTATTATCAATATAAAAACTTGCATACAATACACTTACTGTATAGTGCACCCATGACACTGCATTATAGAGAATTCTGGGTTTTCTAAAGAGGGAGTATAGTTGTAGCTGCTGCTTTTTAAGACAGCTTCTCTTTACTTGAGACATTTCTCAAGCTCTCTAAACAGGTTTTTCTTCAGCAAAGCAGTTAGTTACCCTAGTGAACTTGTAAAAGAGTTACAACTTCTGTCTGGAAACAGTAAACATGAAATATTCATATTTTCCTAAGTTGAAACAAAACACAATTTTAATAATTTTACTTTATAGCCCTAAACATAATTAATAAAAAAAATGGAAACCACAGTTTCTTTTTAAAAGGAATATATAACTGCTGTTTATAAAAGCTTTGCTTGCCTGGATGGAATGCTGATATTCTGCTATCAGAGGCGGACTGACAACTCATGGGGCCCCCGGGCAATAGGGGATCATGGGGCCCCTGTGTCCTTGCCCAAACTCAAAAAAGCCTATGAAAAAGGTACCAGGGGTATCTCATGGGGCCCCCTACTGACTCCGGGCCCTCGAGCAGTGCCCGAGTTTCCAAATGGTCAGTCCGCCCCTGTCTGCTATTTATCTTTAGAGGCAGTATGATCCATATACTAGGGTTCTGCTACTTATTTGATCAGTATTAATATAATTGAAGCAAGGATATGCAATGGAGATCCTCAGGTACACTTGCTCTCCCGCAGGCCTTCAAAAGAACGAGTAGGGAAGGAGTGAAATTGTCAATATCACTACAGTGCTCAGAAAGATACTTGAAATATGGTAAGAATAATAGTCAACAGATGCAGGAGAGTACTGTTGCCTTACATGATATTTGGCTAAGAAGCCAAAGGAGCAGGAGTATCTAGGTAATGGCATATGTCAGGGAGTGCATTGATACTTTATATCAGGGATTTAAGGAAAGGAGTAGATTTTCAGGGCTCTGCTTAACTGCTATTGACCTTTCTAGATGTAGTGCTACCCCCGAGTGCTACCAGAAGCTGCTTAGTAATTTGGGTTCTCTGTTCAACTCCACGAACAACCTCAGCCCCTCTGGCACACCTGCTTGAGTGAAAGTCACTAAACGCACTTAAAGCAACACAAGTGTGGATAACTTCAACTTGACTGGGAATTAGCATTAGGAAATAGGCACAAGACCATTCAATTGTAAATTAACTCAATGTACTGGTATGGGTTAAATTAAATGTCAGTTTGAGCATAATTGAACCCTCAGAAGGTAGGTTCAGATGCAGTCTGCTAGACAGTATAATCACTAGTAGCCTAGAATAGAGTTCTGTACCATTAGACTGGAATTAACTCATGAATCAGCAAAGTCAGTAATAAACAGTGCATATAAGTACACTGCTCAAAACTATTAAAGGAACACTTTTTAATCAGAGTATAACATCAAGTCAATTAAACTCCTGGGATATTGATCCGGTCAGTTAAGTAGCAGAGGGGGTTGTTAATCAGTTTCAGCTGAATTGGTGTTAATGAAATTAACAACAGGTGCTCTAGATGGGCAACAATGAGATGACCCCAAAAACAAGAATAGTTTTACATGTGGAGGCTACTGACATTTTCCCCCTACTCATCTTTTCTTACTGTTTTCACAAGTTTTGCATTTGGCTAGGGTCAGCGTCACTGCTGGTAGCATGAGGAGATGCCTGGACCCTACAAAAGTTGCACAGGCAGTCCAACTCCTCCAGGATGGCTCAGCAATATGTGACATTGCCAGGTTTGCTGTGTCTCCCAGCACAGTCTCAAGAGCATGGAGGAGATTCCAGGGGACAGGCAGTTACCCTAGGAGAGCTGGACAGGGCCGTAGAAAGTCCTTAACCCACCAGCAGGACCAGTATCTGCTCCTTTGTTCAAGGAGGAACGGGATGAGCACTGCTGGATCCCTACAAAATGACCTCCAGCAATCCACTGGTGTGAATGTCTCTGACCAAACAATCAGAAACAGACATCATGAAGGTGGCCTGAGGGCCCGACATCCTCTAGTGGACCCTGTGCTCACTGCCTGGCACCATAGAGCTCAATTGGCAATTGCCATTGAACACCAAAATTGGCAGGTCCGCCACTGGCGCCCTGTGCTTTTCACAGATGAGAGTAGGTTCACCCTGAGCACATGTGAAAAATGTGAAAGGGTCTGGAGAAGCCATGAAGAACATTATGCTGCCTGTAACATCATTCAGCATGACCGTTTTAGTAGTAGGTCAAAGATGGTCTGGAGAGGCATATCCATGGAGAGCCACACAGACCTCTACAGGCTAGACAATGGCACCTTGACTGCCATTAGGTATCAGGATGAAATCCTTGGATCCATTGTCAGACCCTACGCTGGTGCAGTGGGTCCTGGGTTCCTCCTGGCGCACGACAATGCCCGGCCTCATGTGGCGAGAGTATGCAGGCAGTTCCTGGAGGATGAAGGAATTGATACCATTGAATGGTCCCCACGCTTGCCTGACCTAAATCCAATAGAACACCTCGGGGATATCATGTTTCAGTCCATCTGATGCTGCCAGATGGAACCTCAGACTGTCCAGGAGCTCAGTGATGCCTTGGTCCAGATCTGGGAGGAAATACCCCAGGACACCATCTGTTGTCTCATTAGGAGCATACCTTGACGTTGTCAGGTATGCATAGAAGCACGTGGGGGCCATACAAACTACAGAGTACCATTTTGAGTTGCTGCAATGAAATTTCAGCAAAATGGAGTAGCCTGCTGCATCATTTTCTTCACTTTCATTTTCATAGTGTCTTTGAATTCAGTCCTTTGTAGGTTGATAATTTTCATTTCCATCAAACAAAGGGGCGTCATTACATTCCTAACACATTACCCAGTCCATATCAGTATAGATATCCAGCATGATATTTTTCCCTATTGAGATCTGATGTATTTTCAAAGTGTTCCTTTAATTTTTTTGAGCTGTGTATTATCTGCAATGTGAATAATAATACTATAACTAGTCTAGAGTCAATTCTAAGAGAATGGCTAAGATATAGTGAAATGTGTCCTGAGAGGTACTTCTTAGCATAAGCAATAACTGAAGGTTTCTGTGTAGCAGCTGTAAATGGGCAGTCTTTTGTTCTAACTCTTTAGCTGGCAAGCGTTGGGGCCCAGTTGTACTGTTAGTGCACATGATAATGGTCCCTACAGGCAGCAATAAGGCTACTGGATGGCTGTATGGTCAATCCCTAAAGGGCTCAGTCTCTCTAGAAGCAGATAGTTAACCCCCCACAGCGGCAGCAGCTCACTAGTTCCAGCGACATTGCAGCTCACCTCCCAGGCACAAACAGCGATTCACTCAATGCTCTGCACCCAGGTGATTCTGGCTGTCAGCACATCTGGACTCAACACTCAGGTTCCTGCTTAGGCTGTCGTTATGCAGCAGTGGTGCTGCACACTGGACAGTGAAGTCTTCTGGCTACACAGCCGGTCTCCTACTGAGTATGTGCGAGTAGCGATGTGCTTCGTGATTTGATGTTATACAGAACGTCTCTAGGATGTTTAATGTGTCCCAGAAGGCTGTGAGGGAAGGAGGATGGGACAGAGTTCACAGTGGCGAACGCAGCTGGAAGTGAGAGCAAGTACCTGTCAAAACCAGGTACCTCCTTTCCCCTCCCCCCCAAAAAGTGCCAAATGCGTCAGTGGAGGGAGGGAGGATGCCAATAAGCAGAACTTACCCTTTTGGGTGGAGTTCCGCTTTAAGGTGAATAGCAAAAATAATTGATATTCTAAATAATATCAGTACATGCATTAACCTATGCAGTTAGTCAGTCACCAGAACAGAATCATTTTTTGTTATAGTTGTAATTTAAGTGAAGAGTTAGCCTTTAATTAACCATGTTCTCTGCCACTATCACGTTTGCCTTTACCAGATGTATCAACTATTTTTTCCTTTCCCTTTTGTTGTAACGCTATTTTTTATCATGAACTCAGTTTTCACTACTCACCATGAAAAGGTCAAAACTCTTTTTATTACTGTAGACCCCACCACTGTCATTCACAGGGGAGCAGATCTTTATGCTCTGTAACTTCAGTCATTTTAGTCCTTGGCTTCCTGATCACACAATTAGCTTCTTACATGAATCTACAATGGTCTAGCTATTTTCCTTTCCGGCTAATCAATTAGTATGTAACAAATTTGTTCTAACAGTATTTTTTTTAATGTAAATAAACTGCTTTCCCCAAGCTATTGTACTTTGACTTTCATATATATCTAATCAAAGACAGATGTATTTTCAAAGACGCATTGCATCAAAGAATAATTTAAATAAGACATGGTACATTGAGATACATATTAACAACCATTTTGTTCTTGATAATTTTGGAATTTATTTTTGTATTGAAGGTTTCTTGCTCCAAATTTACATTTATAATACACTACAGTGTCACATGTACTTACACGACCACTGTAATTATAGTATTTAATATGTGCATTTATTGTTATTTATTTCCATTTCCTGTATTGTTATGTGTTTTATTTGTATATATTTCTTCACAATTGTTTTCTAGCAAAAGCGACCATTGAAGAAGTTGCGGCAAAGTCTAACACTACCAGTGTTTCAGCATTTGTGGCATTTTAATTTTAGGGAAATGTAATGTTGCATATTCATAATATGCAGTTTTCTATCCCAACAGCAGATGGGGCTCTAGTGTCCTTTTTACAAATTCTGCATTATCAGGTTTATGCTATGTTGGAAGTAACTCTTTCTTTACTGAACATGATGTGTCCTCAGAGCAATTGCCTCCCTTAAAACAAGCCTCAGTAGGTATTTTTAATCAGATAATGAAAGCTTTGTATTTTTATTAAGTGCATGTCAAGCCACAAACTTATGCGAAAACAGGTACAAATACCATTAAAAATATAAATAAATAATTAAGTCCAATTAATAAGTCTCACTAAATTAATGTGTCTCAGATAAATATACCGAACAACTTAGCAATAATAGTGAAGGGATGGACGCTGCTCAACCAACCCCAGGAGTCCAATGTTAAGGAATGACTTCAAATGCCACTCTGGCCATGCTGTTTCACGCGTTTCACCCCTCCCACCAGGGCTTAGGCCTCTGTGACCAAGCCCCGGTGGGCAGGGTGAAAACACATCAGAGGGCATAGCTAGAATGGCGGCTGAGGCCATTCATTAATATTGGACTCCTGGGGTCGGTTGAGCAACGTCCATTGCTTCACTTGTTGGTGGGGTGACCCTTTTCCTTCCATCCATAGCTTGGAGCGGTATACTTTTTCACTGACTTCACAATAATGATGAAAATGCACAAATCTATAAATGTAAATAAATAAAGAATAGAAAACAGTCTCATATATTAAGTGGTTAAAAGTCCCAACTCTGTACGCCTTGTGAAACAAATAAATAATAGGTGTAGTTGATCCAACAGCACAACATTTCTAGCTTAGCATACAAAGAAGAAATAATGGTATATGGGACTTTTTAGGTACTTTAACATATCTAGTATAATTTCAACATATTAAAAATAGGTAATACACCCATAAAAACCAATACGCAGATGACATCTCATAACATTCAGTACAGTGAAACCAATACTCTTTCCTAGAGACGTTCTGTATAACATATACTAGATGTAACATATTGATTTAGATGGAAGAATAAGAAGGTGTCATCTTCCAATGCGTTTCATTGAGTAGGCTTCTTTAGGGGTTCAGATAGAGTACACGGTGGGTATAAAACACATCATAAAGTACATACAGATAATAAACATTGTGCTCATGTAACAATATGCATTATCTAATAGCATACAGGTTTGGCAAAGCAGGAACTTTACCAGTACTGACAGTCATCCCAGAAACGCACAGCAATAGTGGAAAAGAAGCAGAGGTGAGACAGGAGAAGGCACCATGGCAGGAACTCCCCAGAGGCCTGGGAACACCATCAAGGGGGAGAAAATGGAAGGGTAACCACCCCAATCCGCAATTTAATCTGTGAACCACAGATAAGACACAGGTATGTGAATACAGATAACCAATATCAGTAATGGTGATAGAGAGCACAGGAAAGGGCAGCAATTAGGGAACATACATTCCATGTAAAAAATCAGTCTTATCAGTGCCCTAATTACCATACACTATTAAGAAAACAAATATATTACAATTCCATCCTGGAACCTGGAAAATACTATCACCATCACATAGCCAAGTGATATGCATATATATATCAAAGTACCTTACTGTATATATAGTAGATTCCTGGGTTAATATATATAGCTGGCCCACAAATGTAAAAGGAGAGCATGAGACAGCAAAAACAGGGTACCTTTAAATAGGAAACAGTAGATTAACCACCAATGTCTCTTCAACCTACAGTACATGCCACACCACACAGAATAACACCATGTAATATACCAGTAAGATACTTCAAACAGCTTCCTGTGCAGAAAACCAGGACCTCACGTGATAATTCAGATGCTAATTCAGACAGCCAGGCACTCCTAAATCGAACAGCCAGAAAAATGACAAAAAATAGCATCCAATTGTTCAGTGGCATTGCACATTTAAAAGACCATGTAAAGAGGGGACTCTAAGTTGCATAGCATCCTAGATACCTCGGTGTCCAGCCTGTAACAGCACCTCCTCATTCCAAGACGGTAGCACAACACTAATCTGAGTTCAATCCAGACTAGAAATAGGCAAGATGGCGCCCATCTTCCCCAGGCCAAGCCACACATGGCAATCTTAAATAAAGTGCTTCCAGTGTCCAAATGGTTATTACGTCAACCAATTATAATGACAAGAAAAACAGTCCCAGTGTTCAAATAATAGTAATGTCGACCATGTGATGTAAAAACACTTGATAGTGTAGCCTCCACCTTTAGATAAAATGCAGACTCACCAGAACCATATGCTGTCTAGTTATAGAACAGCAATGAGCGCTTAGAACATAGTAGCTCTCTCTCCCAAGGTCCAGAATGAAATCCTCTCTGAAGCCAGGAATGGGGCATCTGTTCATCTCTCAAACTTCCCGGGGTCAAACGCACTCACACCAGAAGGATTCATCGATTTAAACAGAAAAAAAAACAAAACAGGTGAGTCCTCATAAAACCATGTAGGATAATATTTTGAAAATAACATAACCTTTGTATCTTGGGATAAATGTGTCTCCTGTAAGAACACAGCATCCGCCAAATATTGATGAATTTCCCTAAGAATCTTATATCTTTTAGTCAGGGTATTTAATCCTTTCACATTGTATGTTATAAAATTACACACATTCATCTCTTCTCACTTATTCTCCAAATATATGAGAACTCAGAAAGGGGATGGATGTGTGCAAACTGAAACAGAGTAAACTTTTCTTCCAGATGACCTTTACCTTCCCTCTCCCTCTCCCTCCACCCATCCCGCACCCCCTCCCTATTCCTTTCCCCGGAAATCTAGCTCTCTGTTTTATTCTCTGTTTCGTAACGGATTGCCACCTGTTTTTCCATCCTGGAATAACTATCTTCTGCAAGTCCAGTTTTTCACAAACAGGGTTTAGATCTTCCGGGAACCTTAGCCTTGCCGACTGTCCATTCCTTCATCTGATCAAGCATGCTGGGTATCCCCAGCTATATCGAACATTCTCCTTGCGCATCAAATCCAATAATGGTTTCAACACTCTCCTAGTTAAAGTCTCTGATGGTATATCCGCAAAAAGATTCCTTTGCTCCTTACGCATGACTTCTACCTGTGTTTCTAACTCTATGATTACTTGCTCCTGTGTCTCTAATTTTTCCTCCATCTCTTCCAATCTAGATAATACTTGTCCCAGGTCCTTATGTAGTATGGCCAGTTCACTTTTTAAGACATACTCTAATCTCGTAAACATCTCCGCTATCTCCGTTTTCGTAGGGATTTGTAAACTTAACCTTTGTTCCTATTTTTCTCTACAGTCTGTTCCATTTTCCATAATATTTGATTCCTCAATCAGGTCTAAGTTTGATGCTCCTAATGATGTTCTAGTTTAATCTCCACTATTGTTTCCTTGATCTTTCTTCCCCTTTAATCCCAGTTGTCTCTCAGGGTTATGGACTGCCGGGCTTTTTTTCCTGTGTGGGCATATATTTCTTTATTGTACTCGATTGGGGTTTTTTTATCCCTCCTCCTTTGACTGATCTGCTCTTCATATTGTTCCAGTTCTCCCCCTTGTCAATTTAACACTATTGTTCCAGCCCCTTAATAAGTTGTGAGTTATAGTCCAGGCTAGTGCTCAATTTCTTTCTCCCATACAAGGTATAGAACTCCGGTGAGAAAGGGTTTTTTTAAAAAAAAAAAAAAAAAAAATTCCAGCCTTTCACTTCTTTCCTTCCTTTTTACAATTTTCACTCCTTTTCTTCAGTACTCACTAGGTGACCCATCACTTTTCCTTGTTCTTTTCCTTCCTTTTACTGTCCTTGGGATTCCCCTTAGAGCCTCCTATGACACTTTAGCATCCACCCCAGTGCTGATACTGTGTTAATAAAATCACCGGGTGAGGAATACAGCTTACTGTGATTCGCAGACACTTGCTCCTCACAGTCATCCCACAAGGGGAGGCCTCAGCTCTTACTTGACCTTTCTGCTAAGCTCGGGTATCTCACTCACCAGGGGGTTTCTGGTCCCAGGTAATATGGAGGGTTCACCTTCCGTAGGTAACAGGACTGAGCGCATCCTGTGCTCATCCAGCTGTAGTTTTCAGCATGCTGCTTCAGTAACCGCCGTTCTCCCGTGCTTCACAATCTCCTCCACTCTATCCTCCTCTCGGGACTTCAGCTGATCTGCTGGAACGGCAATCCTCTCTCCTTGGTCAACAACACACCACACAGGGGGCTCAGCTGAAGAAAGATCGGTGAGAGGGGTTTTTCTCAGTTATTGCTCTCCATGGGCATTGAGAGCTCCTGCTCTTAGCATCCGGCCGGCACCATGTTGCGGCCCCTCCACCTCTTGTGTAAGTTTTGTACAGTGCTGGTGTGAGTGCGTTTGATCCCGGGAAGTTTGAGAGGTGAACAGATGCCCTATTCTTGGCTTCAGAGAGGATTTCATTCTGGACCTTGGGAGAGAGAAAGAGCTACTATGCTCTAAGCGCTCATTGCTGTTCTATGACTAGACAGCATATGGTTCTGGTGAGTCTGCAAGGTGGAGGCTACACGATCGAGTGTTTATTCATCACCTGGTGGACATTACTATTATTTGAACACTAGGACTGTTTTTCTTGTCATCATAATTGGTTGACGTAATGAGCATTTGGACACTGGAAGCACTTTAGTTATTATTGATTTAAGAGGGCACAGAGTGATTTGTGTGCATTTTTTGTAATTATTGTAGCACTGCGGTTCATTATGTGATTTCTGAATTAGGGTTGTATATCTACTTATATTGCAAGCAGCTGCCTATTAATTTTTAATTTCTTGTTTTAGCGCAGACTCTACACATTTGATACGTCATTCCACACAGTTCGTCCACTGGATTGCGAAGGATGGCGAAGTAAAGACAGGACAAAGACTCCCCACCCCGCCAAGAGCCATCAACAGGGAAATAAACCAACAACTAGCGAAACTCCCTCAGCGGCTCCATCTGGGAAAGGGAACAACATCCCACACAGGTAACCACTGGCCATTAATGTACTGATAACATAATGGCCAAAGGTGCGCTAAAATTACATATCTATAAACCGATGCGTCTACATGGCATTTCAAAAACCCAAACTGAGTTACCACTAGAGGCTGGAAAAAAGAAAAAAGGAAACAGTAATACCTTTGTGATAATAACAAGATGGCTCATGCATTCAAGTGTGTACCATGGCCAACCAGACATGCCCTGCACAAGTACCCTCCCCAGTCCCCCATTACTCCTCCATCATATAAGGTGTGCATTACAATGTACTGCAAAGGCCATCAGCATTTATAAGAGCTCAAAGAAAAGAAAGAGGATAAAACATACACTGCTCAAAAAAATTAAAGGAACACTTTGAAAACACATCAGACCTCAATGGGGAAAAATATCATGCTGGATACCTATACTGATATGGACTGAGTAATCTGTTAGGAATGCAAGGATGACTCATCGTTTGATGGAAATGAAAATTGTCAACTCACAGAGGACTGAATTCAAAGACACCCCGAAAACCAAAGTGAAAAAATGCAGCAGGTTAGTCCATTTTGCTGAAATTTCATTGCAGCAACTCAAAATGGTACTCAGTAGTTTGTATGGCCCCCACATGCTTGTATGCATACCTGACAACATTAGGGAATGCTCCTAATGAGACAACGGATGGTGTCCTGAGGTATCTCCTCCCAGATCTGGACCAGGGCATCACTGAGCTCCTGGACAGTCTGAGGTGCAGCCTGGCTGGGTCGGATGGACTGAAACATGATATTCCAAAGGTGTTCTATTAGATTTAGGTCAGGCGAGCATGGGGGCCATTCAATGGTATCAGTTACTTCATCCTCCAGGAACTGCCTGCATACTCTCGACACATGAGGCCAGGCATTGTCGTGCACCAGGAGGAACCCAGGACTCACTGCACCAGCATAGGGTCTGACAATGGGTCCAAGAATTTCATTCTGATACCTAATGGCAGTCAGGGTGTCATTGTCTAGCCTGTAAAGGTCTGTGTGTCCCTCCATGGATATGTCTCCCCAGACCATCACTGAGCCACCACCAAAACGGTCATGCTGAACGATGTTACAGGCAACATAACATTCTACATGGCTTCTCCAGACTATTTCATGTCTGTCACAGGTGCTAAGGGTGAACCTGCTCTCATTTGTGAAAAGCACAGGGTGTCAGTTGTGGACTTGCCAATTTTGGTGTTCATTGGAAAATGCCAATTGAGCTCTATAGTGCCGGGCAGTGAGTTTAATTGACTTGATGCTATACTCTGGTTAGAAAGTGTTATACACCAATCATACTGAAATAAAGATTTTAACATACGAATAGCATGAACAGGATTTGTTCCACAGTGTTGGCAAAAGAAAAGAACAGCTCATAAGAAAGGCTTAAAGCTAATATTTTCATTAATGCCAGGTGATTTTGTGGCCTCCAGGTCAAAAATCCATTTAGTTTCTAATTCTAAAAGGCATTGTACATGCTCTAAAGCAAAGAATTTTATAACACTAGTGTCGAAACTGTGATAAAGACAAACATATTGATTTACAGATGTGACCATCTTACCATTTTGATTAGGTAGATGTGGTGACTAATTCTCTTCCAAAAAGGTCTTCTTGTTTTGCCTGCATTTCAAGAATTTTGCATGTGATAAACTACTCCAACAGTCTGACAATTGATAGCAAACCGTGGGGCCCATAATCTGCCAAACGGAGGAGGTATACTTTTACCCATGTAGATCCACTTGCAAAAATCGCAATGGCCAAATGGGAAAGTTCCTCTCCATCTCATAACAGGGGGGACACTTTTTTGTAGATGACTATGCATGCGATAGTCTTACCCATTTAAATGTAACCTGGGGCCTCTCATGAATGTATTCAGCTACTACAGGATCCTCCCTCAGTAGAAACCATTGTTGGTTTAAAATACTTGACAACTGGGTACAATGTTGAGAGAAATGTGTAATAACGCATGTGGTGTTGGTATGAGCAGGAATAAGTCATTCAGGTGATCTCAGTTCAACTTTTTTATAAGCCTTCTTGAGAAAATGTTTGCTGTCGCCCCTCTCTAAAAGGTGGTTCTGTAATAGTTTAGCCTGGGTAACAAAATCCTCCTCTCTGGAGCAATTGCTCTTCACCCCTAGGTACTGATCATATGGTATGCGATCCTTCAGTAACTTGTAACATGCAGGATTGTACTAGCTGAAGATGGTTTACAATATAAATCTGATGATAGATGACCATTATTGCTAATGATAATCTGGTTATCCAGGAAGGTAACCCTGTTTTGGCCACATGTCATGGTGAATTTGAAAATAAAATTATTGATCTGGATATGGTCAATGAAGGTGTCAAGGCCACAACGTGACACCTTAAAAGTCCCATATACCATTTTTCTTTTTCTCAGTGCTACTCCAATAGGCAAGAAATGTGCTCCGGTGCTCCAGTGCTCAGTGTTATCCTACAAACAAAGCCTCTTACTTACCCAAGATCTCAACATAAGGAGATCTAATAGCTGTAACACAGCAGGTGGCTCCCCTGTTTGGCTACCAAAATATACTGTACGTTCACAGAGAAATCCAGAGCAGGCACTCAGATGTCACACTTGGTCGCATACAGTGTTACCATTATTATTATTATTATACAGGATTTATATAGCGCCAACAGTTTGCTCAGTGCTTTACAATATAAAGGAAGACAATACAGCAACAATACAGTTCAATACAAGAGGGATAGGAGGGCCCTGCTCCTTGGAGCTTACAATCTAGGATTGAAATAAAACATAGGAGAAGCTTCATAGTACGGTAAAATCAAATCCCATTTAATAAAAGGATTATGCACATACACAGCAGAAAGAGAAACGAGCGTGGTATACAATCCAATGCACTACGGGACCCACTGGTGTGCATGATAACATCACAGAACAGCTCTGCCCAACGCCTTTGTCCTAAACTAGAATCCTCAGGAAAGGAGAAGCTACTGGAGCACTTCTTTGTCTATTTGGGTAGCACTGAGAGCACTCTCTTACAAGGCAGAATATCACTGACAGAGTTGGGACTTTTAAGTACTTAATACTGTATATGAACTATGGACTGTTTTCTATTCTTTAGTTATTTACATTTATGGATTTGTGTATTTCATCATTATCATTAGATTGTTTGGTATACAGGCGTATCTCGGTTTAATTCGTTCTGCGTGACTTTTCATATTGCGAAACATTCGTAAACTGAAACGCGGTTTTCCATAAGAATGCATTGAAAACCAATTAATCCGTTCTGGAGGTCAGAAAAAAGTAAAAAAAAAGTCTTTTATCTGTTCAAAACTCTTTATAAAGTGCACTTTAAAGGCATGAATACTGTACAGGGACATAATTATAAATTAATTTGTAAATGCACTGATAACCAAGGAATCCGTTTCGGAGGTAAAAAAAAAGTAATAGGAAAAAAGTATCTGTTCAAAACTCTTTATAAAGTGCAATTTAAAGGCATAAATACTGTACAGGGACATGATAAAAAAAAATTTGTAAATGCATTGAAAACCAATTAATCCATTCCGTAGGTCAGAAAAAAGTCACAAAAAGTCTTATCTGTTCAAAACTTTTTATAAAGTGCACTTTAAGGGCATAGTACTGTACAGGGACATGATAAAAAAAATTGTAAATGCATTGAAAACCAATTAATCTGTTCCGGAGGTCAGAAAAAAGTAAAAAAACAAAGTCTTATCTGTTCAAAACTCTTTGTAAAGGCATAGTACTGTACAGGCACATGATTAAAAAGCAATTCAGGAAAAAAAATGCATTGAAAACCAATTAATCTGTTCATATTGCAAAAAAAAAATCGTAAATCGAGGCATTATTTTCAATGGATTTTTATTGTAAACCGAAAATTATGATAACCAAGGCGTTCGTAAACCGAGGTACGCCTGTATTCATCTGAGACACATGAATTTAGTCACACTGATTTATTGTATGTATTTATTTTTTTTTAATGGTATGCGCACCTGTTTTTGCATATGTTGAATTGAGGTATTCAGGCATGGTTAGGTGTTCCAGCTTGTTTTTCTTCACTATAGACCGAACGCAAGTTTCTTTCATTTTTTAATCAAGGTACAGACTTGTTTTGGATTGAAAGTGGAGTAGGATAAAAACCCATTTTTTTTTTAATATTATGCAG
This sequence comes from Staurois parvus, assembly GCF_062004578.1. Classification (NCBI taxonomy): domain Eukaryota; kingdom Metazoa; phylum Chordata; class Amphibia; order Anura; family Ranidae; genus Staurois; species Staurois parvus. The sequence goes on from NW_028320663.1 coordinate 26,368, forward strand.
GGATCCGTTAGAGAGATTTTATTTTGCTTCCTGTCCTGCTGACAGACAGGAAGTGAGAGGATATATACACCAGGAACACAGGCAGGAATACAAATCTGTGAGGGGTTTTAGATTTCCCCTACTCTATTTAAAATGGGCATTTTTATTTCATTGTCCCTTTGGAGAGTTTCCCTCACTTCCTGTACAAAAAAATAAAAAATCAGCAAGAGAGGATGTGAGGGAATTCTCTCTAGCAGAGTCCTGTATAAAAGCAAATACTGTACATGACAGGGGTCCTAACCCTTCACCACTTTATCCAAAACTAAAAAAAAAAGGTTTTGACTTGGCCTATGTATACATAATGAAACCCGGGTATAAATTAACTGTTTAAAAACACATAAGCTTTACAAGACCAACTGATATCAAGTTAATCCAAAGCCATTATAGTTTCTTATTAAGAAAGATTAAACTTTTGCATCACCCTGGCAATATTATAGCTTTTCCCAATCCTTGCCATTGCCGTTATTGCTGCACAGCTTGGAAATGTGATGTCCAGAAATATACAGTACAAAGGCCAGTGAATTTAACCACTCGAGAATTTGAAAGTAAGGCATGACCTAAAAAACAAAGTTTCAGCAAAAAAGACACGTCTTGCTCCTCTCCCTTTGCTGTCAATCCCTCCAATGCTATTACAGGCAATTAACAGCTGTCATTTTGACAGCCTGGAATTTTTTTTCTTTTACACAACAAAAGTGCTTGCCAAAATGCAGCCATTTTGTGTAAAATGATGTTCATGGATAGTCTGCAAGTGTCATTTAGTAAAACCAAATTAAAAAAGAAGAAAAAAGCGCCACTTACAAAAAACACCAAAGTGTCAGCAGCATATCCCACCCAAAATAAATTTTGGCAACAATAATCCAAATTAAAAGGTATGCGCTAATAACAAACTTATACAAAAGTGTATGTCATCATCCAAAAAACATTAGTGTTTTAAATAAATTATAGTGTCCAAACATAAATTAGTGTCCAAAAAAATATATATATCTTCAGTGACTTGAACCAATTGTGAGAAATCCACCACCAAAGGAGATTAAATGAACTCACCAGAGCTAATGGCTGGTCAGATTATAAACCAGCAACAGCGCTTGTGCTCTGGGAGCAATGAACCCGATGTCCAAATAGATATGGTGATGTTTCAGATACTTCCAGATAATAATCACAGCCAAACAACTTTGCAGCCCAAGCTCTTATGATGAACTTCTCCACTCTGTCTCATACCTCCATGAGAGCATGCAGTACACTCAGGGACAAAAAAGAGAACATAATGGTGCAATATGTTTTTTTCATTTATCTCTTTAATAAAAAAGGTATAAGGAAACTCACAAACAAGGTGTCCAACAGACACCAGCTTCAATCGCAAAAAAGGGTTGAGATACAGTTAACGCTCACCGCAGATCTCTCCCATACAGCACAGACCAGCAAGGCTCTCTAACATCCACATCAAATAGGCTACGCCTAAATGAGAAAGAGTGGAGAAGTTCATCATAAGAGCTTGGGCTGCAAAGTTGTTTGGCTGTGATTATTATCTGGAAGTATCTGAAACATCACCATATCTATTTGGACATCGGGTTCATTGCTCCCAGAGCACAAGCGCTGTTGCTGGTTTATAATCTGACCAGCCATTAGCTCTGGTGAGTTCATTTAATCTCCTTTGGTGGTGGATTTCTCACAATTGGTTCAAGTCACTGAAGATATATATTTTTTTTGGACACTAATTTATGTTTGGACACTATAATTTATTTAAAACACTAATGTTTTTTGGATGATGACATACACTTTTGTATAAGTTTGTTATTAGCGCATACCTTTTAATTTGGATCATTTAGTAAAAGCATGTAATGTTTCACTGTATTTACTAATTCATTCAAATATAGATGCTTCTTATGGTATGCATCAGTGAACAAAACCTTACAAGTAAGAAAAAAAAATATTCCTATTCAACCTCTTATTAATTATTCCTAATTAATGCCTCTATTTTTCTGTTAGTTTTTTTGCAATGTTACATAAAAATAAAAAGCATAAAATTAAAAAAAATTCCTCTCTTTAATTTGAAAATAAATTTGCCATGCTACATACCAGAAATATAATCTTAGTGTGATTTTTAAAGTACAGTACACTATTTATTTTTTTAATGTAACATTGATCAAAATAGAAAATGAAATTTTTTTTTAACTTTCTGTCTATATATTGCATTGCATACAAAACAAAATATTATTGCAAGACAATATTGCCAAAATAATGCATAGTGTCCCCCCCAAAATAATGTATGTAATATTTTGTTATTTTAAGAAATGACAAAGTTATCTTTAACCGCTTCAGCGCTGCCCCATAGCAGAAATACTGCTACAGGGCGGCAGCTGTGTACAAAATCACGTATATATATATATATATATATATATATATATATATACACGCACACACACACGATTTTGCATTGCCGGGTAGGGGGCGCGTGTGAGCCCCGCGTGCGCCTACCCACACCGCCATTCGCGGCCTTGGCTGTCAGTCACCGGGTCATGGCTGGTGTTACTGCTGCAGCTGATCCCCTTCCCAGGTCCCCGTTGTGACAGCAGGCCGGGATTCTTCTCCCCATGCCAGCTGTCACAATTTAAAAAAGGGCTCCTCCCACCCGGCCGCATCATTCATTTCCAGTTCTGTGAATGAGAGAACTACAAGTACTGACAGCCGCTGTTGGATTGTAGCTCACAATGAAATACCAGGGCACTGTTGAGTGCTCTAAGTAGTTCATTGATGCTTCCTATCAGTGTATAACTGCCTGCTCAGACCTTACACTGACAGCCTGCCATGCATTGCACCCGTGATCTGCTGATCATGGGTGCCATGCTGTACAGGCCCCCCCCCCAAAAAAAATAATAAATTCACATTTTTTTTACCTGCAGAAAGATGTGCATTTATTATTTTTTTAAAGATGAACGTATCCTTTAAACAGGTAGGAATTGGGTGAAGGCAGCGAAATGAGATCACAGAGCTGGAGCCTGGAAAGACAGTCAGGCTACGACCATGTTCCCTGACCAACTGAGGACATGATCATTGAAAAAGCAAGCATTAACCGTCAGAATTGATTGAAGTCCCTAATTTGAAGCTAAGTAACAATTAACCTCCTCCTGCCCGGCCTTAGGGCCGAATGGCGGCCGGCAAAAACACTCACCTTTCCGGGTGGACGCCATATGGCGTCCTTTTGGGCATGCGAAGTTTGCACGCCTGCAGAGCCGCGCAGCGGCACGATCTGTCACCGGCCGTGTACCTCGGACACGGCCGATGACAGATCTGAGTACCAGCCCTGTTGCCGGTTGCCGGTACCATGTGACCTGCTGTGACCAATCACAGCAGGTCACATGACAGTTGTATACAATGGATGACTTCATTCATGCCATCCATTGTATACTAGTGTGTCTAGCTGTGCATGGTCACAGCGATCACATGCACAAGCTGTGTCATGTGATTAGCCGTGGCCAAATCACAGCTAAGCACAAAAAAAAAAAAAAAAACCCTGAATGAGTAAATGTCATTCAGGTAAATGCTTGCTTATAGTTCTTTGCTATAAGCAAATTGTGGAAAAAAAAATACTGATCACTTCCCCAAAGTCATAGTGAAATATGAAAAAAAAACTTTAAAAAAAGAAAAAAAATGTAATAAGAAATTAAAAATAATAAAAAAAATTAAGAAAAAATTATAATTTTTTTTCCTACTGTTACCAGTCAGTGTCCCTGATCTCCGGCATGCCAGTTATATGATGACGCTGTACTGCACTGGTGACAGTATGTAAAAAAAAATAGTGAAAATGATTTTTTTAATTTTGTAATTTTTCGAAAAATTATGACAAAAAAATTACAACTTCAAAAAACTCGCCATGCCTCTTATGAAGTACGTCGGACTGTCTACTCTGCAAAAAGGGGTCATTTGGGGGATATCTGTACTGTTCTGACATTCTTGGACCTCAAGAAATTAGATTGGCTGTCAGTACTCAGGATTGATCAATATTCAGATCTATACCATAGTCTGTGAACTCTATAACTTTCCTACAAACTAAAAAATACATCCTAAGTTGGGTTATTTTCACCAAAGACATGTAGTAGAATACATCTCGGCCTAAATTTATGAAGAACAATTATTTATTTGCAAACTTTTATAACAGAAACAAAGGCATTCTCTAATAGTTACCTTCTAATACGAATACCGCTTTATGCATAAAAAAATAAGCTTTGAATTGTAAAATGGATTTGTCCGTTGTAGATCTGAAATAATATCTTATAGTTCAAAAACATAGATAAAAATTATAGGATGAAGAATTTTTTGCCAGATAATACATGCAAAGTCTCTTCTTCCAAAAAAAAAAAGCCTTCCTGTAGCTCCAATCAGTTTTTTGTTTTGTGCAGTGTACATTCCTAGCTCATTCCTGAAATCTTCAGTGTTGCAGGAATTACATTATGACTGGCTAATGATGATTGGCAGAAGGAGTGACAAGGGAGAACGTAGATATGTAGATGCCCACCCCACTAACTCCAAAACTGCTAAAGTTCCACTTAATTCATTTAAAATGTATTTTCACTTTTGCAGGCAGAATAGGATAACACCTACTTTATATTTGATACATGTTAACATTCAAATAGCAAAACTATTTTAAAATTAAAGCTTACCTTTGTTAGATGTTCTGTTCTAGAAATTCTAGCAATGTAAAATCCTACTACAGGCGTACCTCGGTTTACGAATACCTTGGTTAACGTAATTTTCGGTTTACAAATGAAAATCCATTAAAAATAATGCCTCAGTTTACAAATTTTTCTCGCAAAATGAAGCGTTTATAGCGCCGGCCCCGTTCCTTTAAAGTGCACTTTATAAAGTGTTTTGAACAGAAGATTTTTTTTTTTTACTTTTTTTTGATTTTCTGACTTCCAGAATGGATTAATTGGTTTTCAATACATTTACAATTTTTTTTAATCATGTCCTTGTACAGTGTTTATGCCTTTAAAGTGCACTTTATAAAGAGTTTTGAACAGATAAGACTTTTTTTTACTTTTTTCTGACTTCCGGAACGGATTAATTGGTTTTTAAAGCATTTTTTAAGTAACTTTTAATCATGTCCCTGTACAGTATTTATGCCTTTAAAGTGCACTGTATAAAGAGTTTTGAACAGATAAAAGATTTTTTTAAAACTTTTTTCTGACCTCCGGAACGGATCAATTGGTTTCAATGCATTCCTATGGGAAACCGCGTTTCGGTTTACAATTTTTTTGCACTATGAAACGTCCCGCAGAATGCATTAAATTCGTAAACCGAGGAACGCCTGTAGTTCTTTTAGTTTATGAGGGGGCAGGGGAGCAGCTATGTGCAGAATGAAAAAATTTTTCAGGTTGATATTTTTGTTTAGTAGCATTCGTAATGAAATGCATTTAGTTTTGTCTCATTTAATTGTTTGACCAGATTTGAATTTTTCCAATGGATTCAAAGTATTCAAATTTGAATGTAAAGTGAATAGAAAATATTGAATCAATCTGAATTCATTGTGAAGAACAGTTGATTCTATTCTATTAGAAATTCAAAATTAAAATGTCAGAAGACGGTTGTATTCTATTTTATCCTATTCTGTTCTATTCTATTCTAATCTATTCCATTTTATTCTTTTTTTTTCCATTTTATTTTATTATATTATATTATATTCTCTTCTGTTCTGTTATTTTCTATTCTATTCATTTAATTTCTATTCTATTATATTCTGTTCTTTTAAGTTATATTCTATTTTCCTATTTTATTCTATTCTTTTCTATTCTGTTCTCTGTTACTTTATTCTTTTCTATTCTGTTTTATTCTGTTATTTTCAAAATTCGAATTTTGGAAGCTGGCTGTATTCTTTCTAATCTATTCTATTCTATTCTATTCAAACTTATTCTCTTTTTTCTCTTCAATTCTATTCTATTCAAATCTGCTTTATTCTATTCCATTCCTTTATTTTCTATTCTATTTTTTAATTTCTATTCTATTATTTTCTATTCTATTTCATGCCATTCTATTCTGTTTTATGCTATTTTTTTGAAGTTCTAATTTTGAAAGATGGCTATATTCTAACACTAATACACATAGTCTTTGAGGAAAATCAGCAATATTCAGCAATATGTTTATATTTCAAATTTGTGTTTGAATTCAAATTCAATTCAAATTTGAGACTTTTTTTTTCAGATTTGTTTCAATTCGTTACTATTGTAATTCGGACATTTGGATACATTTGAATCTTCGAATAACAAAAATTTAGTCTGAATTTCGATTCGGAAAGAAATGAACCACACATGTCTACTAGGGAGCTGAGTTTGCCATAATTAACTGTTTCTGTACTTTGTAGGCAGATCTTTAGTAGCAGCTATAACCAGATTTGAACACTATCTGTCCTAACAAAGGGTTAAAGGTTTAGAAGCTGGGCTTTTTGCATTGCATGTTTATAAGAGGAGACTCAGACTGTCCATTGGACAGACTCACTCACTCACTCATTGTTCAAAAACCCTTGAAGTCAAACATAAGGCCTTTTCCTGAGAAATATCTAAAAGGTAAGAAATCTTTAAAAAATTGGTATGCTGTGTGAATGGGAACGCAAGCTTGTGATCAAGCCATTTTTTGGTGAAATGTGTTAAGGAGATGGTGGTCTTTGGGTGAAAACATCATGGTTGCAGTTATTTTTTTGATGTTCAAATAAAATAACCAGGAAAAGCAGAGATTGAAGTGGGGATCTCATTTATACAGATTCCAAAAGTTATTTTTCAGACCCAGTTGCATTTTTGCTTTGGACAATTTAATAAATACAGGATGATATGTTTATTTGAAAGACCACGATTTCTTTGTTTATATATGTTTTGTACGTTTTAAACCCTCCATTCAATTTTGGCAGGAACAGACAATCCCATCTAACTGCGATTTCCACTGTCCAGGGATATATTTAGAAAAATAAACACACATCAAACATATTTGATTACTGTTTTTTCTGCCAAACACGCTTTGTGTTAAATTAAAACACATGCCGTGTATCCTGTTTACTTCCCTCATCATTGTATAGTTAAGCCAGCGTTACAATGTAATTTTGGCCTTGTTAAAAGTCATATAATATATATCAATAACATACAAGCCATTCTGAAGCCTAAAGCAGAAATAAAGTAAAAAAAAAATAAGAAATTTGTTTGCAGCTACATTTGTTTTGTACGATTTACTTTATAAACCTCTTCTGCAAAAAATAGTTTTTAATTGCTGTTAACCACATGCCACCCAGCCACTGTACATATACGGCGGCAGGGCGGCACTCACAGGCAAAACCACGTTTTAAGACGTGTGTTTTGTAAACAAATAGGGGGCGCACACGAGGCGCGCCGCCACCCTATTTGTCCTGCGGATCACCGCCGCAGATGTCAGTCACCGGGTCACAGCCGCTCCTTAGCCGCTATGTCCCGGCGATTGGTGGCAAACAGTGACAGACAGCACAGCTGCAGTAGCTGTGCTGTCTGTCACTTCCTTCTCAGCTCCAGGATGAGCTGATCAAGAAAGAACAGTTTCTCTTTCTCGATCAGCCTTGTCCCGCCCAGTGCACCCCCCCGCCCCCTAGTAAAACACTCCCCTCACTCCTATAACCCTTCCCTGAAAAATAAAGTTAACCGCTTCCTCCCCATTGCCATTAGTACAGTGTCAGTTTTTTTTTTTTTTGCACTGATTAGTATTAGTGTTTTTGGGGATGTCAGTGACCCCAAGTCAGTACCCCCCAATGTCAAAATGTCCGCCGCAGTCCCGCCATAAGTCGCTGGTCGCTGCCATAAGTCCCTGATCGCCGCCATAATTCGCTGTTCGCCGCCATTATTAGTATAAAAAAAACCCTAAAAATCCCAGTATCTTTCCCGCCATTTGTAAACGCTATAACTTTCACGTAAACCAATTAATTTACACGTATTGGGTTTTTTTTTTAGCAAAGACATGTCGCAGAATGCATTTTGGCAGAAATTTATGACTAAATTTGATTTTTGCATTTTTTTTTTACTGGACATGTTTTATAGCAAAAAGTCCAAAATATTGGTTTTTGTCCCTCAAAATTGTCAGCCTTTTTTTTTTATAGCGCAAAAAATAAAACCGCACAGGCGATCAAATACCACCGAAAGAAAGCTCAATTTGTGGGGAAAAAAGGATGTAAATTTCATTTATGTACCATATTTCATGACCGCGCAATTGTCCATTAAACTAGCGCAGCGCTGTATAGCAAAAAAATGGCGTAAATTGCAGTATTTATACCATAGTTTGTAGATGCTATAACTTCCACAAAAAGCAATCAATATACACTTATTGGGATTTTTTTTACCAAAAACATGTAGCAGAATACATTTTGGCCTAAATTTATAACCAACTTTGAGTTTACTATATATTTTTTATAGCTGAAAATAAAAAATATTGTTTTTCTTCAAAATTTTTGGCCTTTTTTTGTTTATAGTGTGAAAAATAAAAAGCGCACAGGGGATCAAATTACACCGAAAGAAAGCTCTATTTGTGTGAAAAAAAGGACATAAATTTCGTTTGGGTGCAGCATTGCATGACCGCGCAATTATCAGTTGAATTAGTGCAGCGCCGAGTAGCAAAAAGAGGCCTGGTCATTAAGGGGGGTAAATCCTCAGGAGCTCAAGTGGTTAAAATAGTTTTTAATTTTTGTTAATGTACCTGCACAGTGCAATATACACTCAGCCCATTCCCGGCATCTGTACAGTGTCAAAAATGGAGCCAGGTGCTTGAATGATGTAACTTCAGGCTGCATTCGCAGGTATTACATCATCAGGGGCTGCCCAGCTGGGGAATGGAACATGTGTAGATATCTAGGTGCCAAAACAAGCTCAGTGGTTGTAAAGTGTCCACACTGCTGCTGGCATAAACCATAAACCTATATAGAATGGTGAAAAGAAAGAAAAAGAGGCAAGCACGCACAGTATGGTGGTGTAAAACCATGGGATGGCTCACAAATAATGCAGGTAGGAAAACCTGTAATGGTCTAATCCAACCATTGGGCTAAAGCTCGCCATACATGGATCGAAATTCAGCCAGTTCAGCAGGGACTGGCCAAATTTCAATCCAAGTATGGGTACTCTGGTTGTACACAAGTCGATGTATTGATCAACTTGTGTACAACCAGCCTGTTGTTTTTTCCTGAATGATTAGGGCGGCCAAGTATAGCTGGCAACACTAATCATTGTTTTCTGCTGGCAGGGAAGACTCCCTGCCGGCAAATCACAATAGCGTTGCAGGAGGAATTCCCCCATCAACTCTGACTGTGTTGATGGGAGAACTGAGCAATCTTCTTTCCTTCCACCCATTGTGAAATGAAAGAAATTTGCATAAACTATGGGCTGCTTAAGTCATGTAAAGATAATGGGAGAAATTCCATATTACTTGAACCCAAACCACTTTTATGGAAATAATAAGTAACAGGGACACTGTGCCTGTGGTTTCAAGGCTCTCTAATATGCACTCTCTCTGAAGAGAACACACCAATTCACTCCAGGAAAAGTAAACAGATACTCCAAAGGAAGTGTATATCCACTTTAATAGAAGCAAACCAGTTAAAGCAATCCACTTACAATGTAAAGCCCGCTACGGAGGTTTGTTAAACATTGCACCCTAAATATGGGTGTAATGTGTAACATGCTCCAAAAGGTGAACCTATCCTTTAAATGTTTCATTAGGAATGATAACAGATAAATAAATAAACAAAATGGATTAAGAGCCTATGTACTGTATGTGCAAAAATACAGACTTTATACAGACATTATATATAGGTTCTATAAAAAAATGTGTGAATATGTATATAAATATTTCAATGGGGAATGGGAATACTCTAGACGCAGAAGAAGACCAGAAGGTTGTGGGCTGACCCCACATTGTTGGAGGAGGGAACGTTGGAGGGTACAGTAATGTGTAAGTTTGCTGTGCAATGGCAAACATTTTCAGGAGCCACTGCAGATTCCATTCCGTTTTAACCAGTTCAAGTCCAGACACTCACCCCCTTCTTGTCCAGGCCAATTTTCAGCTTTCAGTGCTATCACACTTTGAATGACAACTGCGTGGTCATTCAACACTGTACCCATATTCATTCTTTAGCATTTTTTTGAGACACATAAAACTTTATTTTGGTGGTATTTATTCACCACTGGATTTTTATTTTTTTGCTATATAAATAAAAATTCCAAAACTTTGGCTCGTGGGCTTTGTGTTTGACACATGTGGATTACAGGATGGGTCCTTGTAACCCAAGCACTGATGTGGACAACTGAAAAAGGCAGTGTGGAAGCTAGAAGATTCAGCACCTTGCACAGCCCATCGCGTTGGATTCAGGTAAGTAAAAGGACCTTTTAGCTTACGATTTTTGTCTAACATAGCAATTAATTAAGAGCGAGGGGATAATTTTCCCCTCTCAATTTGAAGGGATTTCCTCTCACTTCCTGTTTTGGGGACAGAAGTTAAGGGTAATCTCTGCAATGGGACACAGATGACAAACAAAAAAAAACTTGAGAGGGGTTATAACCCTTTCTTACTCTATCCAAAATAAAAAATGATGTTTGCATTTAGTTCTGCTTTAATGCTCCACTTACTAAACCATTTACCTTTAAATGTATCTTTCACTGTTCAGCCAACCCTAATATTATATGACTGCCAAAACAAAACCAACATACGTAAATGTACAGTAGATAACTTCCCAGAAACCTCATTCCCCTGCTCCTGTAATTAGCTGTTTCATTACTTCCAAACTTGTGTACAAAGTCTGAGGTCAACTTACATGCAGCTTATCAAAATGTTAGAAATTCTGTATATACAAACAGTGCACAGTCCACGTGTGCTTTTCTGCTTCACTGCCACAAGGAAACAGAAAACGTTATTCATAGAAAAGACAAAGAGCATACCATAGATGCAGCTACAAACTTATAAACACTGCCATATACTGGTTGAAGAATATATCTCTACTGAATACTGATGTAGTTGTTGCACAATTACTGTACATGGACACTGTATTCCAACATGACAACATCTCAAATTCTTCCTAGAGGAAAAGGTCACAATTTAGTATATGTTGTGCTTTTTTCAATAAATTAGACGGCATCTGTTTGTATCTGTAGTTGGACATTTCTCAAAGTGAGACCTGAAACTGATACAGCTACTGGGTATGAGGTGCAGATACCTAAAGCAGCCCTGTCACTAGAGTTGAATGTTAGGCTTTGTTGACAGGGAAAGCCAAAGTCCTTCCTGATAGTGCTGAAGGTTACCCACCCCTTCCTGCCTCATGCACATTCTTACTGGACAGTGAGGCTCCCGTCATAGTGATGGCTATTAGAGATGTGTGTTTAATTTTTTCTTAAAAAAACAAACAAAAAAAACTGTATAAAATGTATGGGAAGATCTGGCATAGTGATAGAGTTACAAATTTAGCTTGTTTTTACTACTGTGATTGCCACTCATAGTGACAATGTTAATATTATTAGTATTACCAACATTATTTTTAATAACAGGAAATAAAGAAGAATCAAAATAATGCTGACATAGTTGGCAGCACAGTGGCTAAATGATTAGCACTTCCACCTGACAGTACTAGGGGCGTTGGTTCAAATCCCAGCCACAGCACCACCTGTCTGGAGTTTGCATGTTCTCCCTGTGCCTGTGTGGGTTTCCTTCCACATTCCAAAGACATGCTGATAGGTTAATTGAATCCTATCTAAATTGGCCCTAGTATGTGTATGTATGAATGTGAGTTAGGGACTGTCACGGACTGCCAGTGCCTCTCCCATCCCCCGCCATATTCCTCCACCCCTCCCTTCCCCCTTATACATTAGAAGGTCTGTGGGGCTTCCATGGACAGGGCTGGGCCAGCCGTTGCCGAGGCAACCTAGCCGCGTCCCACATGATCTTCAAGAGACCCACACAGGAAGCAGCCTTCCCTTTTGTTCCTGGCCATGTGAGTAGAATCATCCTGCTCCCAGAAAAATGCTGGGAGGCTCGGGTGAGGGGGACCGAGTCTCCCCAGCCATCCCCCCTGCGCGCTCTGCAGACCCCCAAAAGGTCAGGACTGTAGCCCTCTGCAATACCTCGGGGTTGGCAGTCTCCACAGCTCTGCATGAGCCTTCTCCTCAAAGGTCAGACCCCACAACTGAGACCCTGCCAGTCTGTAAGCCTGTCTACTGAGCACCCTTGCACCCTGTCTGCTGCTGAGTGCCCTGGGAGTTGTTGCTGAGGGGGCCTGCATACTATCCGTGGCTGCGTGTCCCTGGAGGCTGTCTTCTGCTGAGTGCCCTGGGAGCTGCTACTGTCTGCTGATCGCTGGTTGTCCCTGGAACGCTGACTGCTGGTCATCCCTGTCTGGAGCCGCCTGCCGCTGAGGGTCTGCAAGCTGCTTACCGTGAGTGCCCTGAACTGTTCCTGTTGTGCGCACTGACCACCCGTGTCCTGAACTGTTCCTGTTGTGCGCACTGACCACCTGTGTCCTGAACTGTTCCTGTTGTGCGCACTGACCACCCGTGTCCTGAATTGTCCCCGCTGGGTGCACTGACCACCTGTGTCCTGAACTGTTCCTGTTGCGTGCACTGACCACCCGTGTCCTGAACTGTTCCTGTTGTGCGCACTGACCACCCGTGTCCTGAACTGTTCCTGTTGTGCGCACTGACCACCCGTGTCCTGAACTGTCCCCGCTGTGTGCACTGACCACCTGTGTCCTGAACTGTTCCTGTTGCGTGCACTGACCACCCGTGTCCTGAACTGTTCCTGCTGTGTGCACTGACCACCCGTGTCCTGAACTGTCCCTGATGTGTGCACCGACCACCCGTGTTCCGAACCGCCCCGCTGTGTGTGCACTGACCACCCGTGTCCTGATGGCATGCCCAGAGTATAGCTACCTGTGGTGCCCCTGAGTGCTTGAGCCATCGCTACCTGTTGAGTTCCCGTGAACCCAATGACCCTAGAAAGCTGGGTGGGAGCTGTGCTGTGGCCAGCCTCCACAGCTAGAGTCCCGTTGAGTCCCCGAGGCCCCTGCCCAGTGGTAGGTTGCTGTCTGTTGCCCGAGGCCCCTGCCCAGTGGTAGGTTGCTGTCTGTTGCCCGAGCCCCTGTTGAGGGGTAGATTGCCTTCTGTTGCCCGAGGCCCCTGCCCAGTGGTAGGTTGCCGTCTGTTGCCCGAGGCCCCTGCCCAGTGGTAGGTTGCCGTCTGTTGCCCGAGCCCCTGTTGAGGGGTAGATTGCCTTCTGTTGCCCGAGGCCCCTGCCCAGTGGTAGGTTGCCGTCTGTTGCCCGTGCCCCTGCCCAGGGGTAGATTGTCGCCTGTTGCCCGAGTCTCCAATCCGCTGTCCAGTCACAGAGGGAGCCCGGCTGAGGCCCCAAGCCTAAAGGGGGGAGATTGCCTGAAGACCCCCCCTGTGCCTGGAATTGTCCCTGGTTTGCGCACACATCACCCTCCCTGCCATTTCCCTATTGAGTGTCTGTCAATTTGTTGTTTCAATAAAGTTTTGTGTGTTCCCCATCTTCTCCGTGTGCTCTGTCCTGCCTACGCTTCCGTTACAGGGACCTTAGATTGTACACCCCTTGAGGGTTAGGGACTGATGTGAATGTACAATATATTTGTAAAGCACTGCATAGATTGACAGCACTCTATAAGTACCTATAATAAATAAATAGTAGTCCATCCAAGAGAAGTCATCATGCATGCGTTTTTAAAGGAAACATGCTATGAATCAAATATGGTGGCTGCCATTGATGACAACCCCCTGAAAATGTTGACTGTCTGGCTTCAATACTTTCTAAATTAATGACCCAAACACGTGGGTCGATCAGGAGTTCCGATATCAGTTGCCTGCTTGTTGCAGACTAATTAACCTCCCCTCCCCAACAAAAAAAAGCTGAGCTAGCTTTTAAAAAAAGTCTAAACACCCAATTTATTTTCCCAAATCCATTTTTAACATATGCCAAGTTCTGAGTTCTCTTTCTTCTTCACTACAGAGTCTGAAGATCCTTCATCAGATGCTGAAGTTAGTGCCTGTGTGACATGGGCACTCTTTAGTCCCTGTCCAGCTGCAGGGTCCTTTCAGCCCCCGGGATTGACCTTTCACAATAATGGCAAACAGATGGTGTGACCACAGACTACAGCACTGGATCACTGGTCATTGAATAGGGAAGTTGTGCTGATGAAGAATTCAAGGGGCTGACATATGGGTAGCTTGAAGGGAGCTTGAAGGGGGTTACATAGTTACATAGTTAGTCTGGCTGAAAAAAGACAAAAGTCCATCCAGTTCAATCATAGAAAAAAAAAATTATAATCCTACACCCACAGTTGATCCAGAGGAAGGCAAAAAAACCCCAGCAAAGCATGATCCAATTTGCTCCTGCTGGGAAAAAAAATACTTCCTGATCTCTCAAGAGGCAATTGGATATTCCCTGGATCAACTTTACCTATAAATGTTAGTATCCAGTTATATTCTGTGTATCTAAGAAACAATCCAGGACTTTTTTGAAGCAATCCACTGAGCTGGCCAGACTAATATGGTATATAGTCTCAAAAAATTGATGTGAGGTGCTGACAAAAAATCCTTGCCATTATCTTCATTGTGTATTCATTTTGCACCTGTAAGATCACCCATCTCAAGGAGTAATTCATAGCCGCCTTCCTGTATTGCAGTACCCACAATCCTTCTACAGCAAAGAAGCAGAGTACCAGTGGCTACAAAGAATCTTGCATCAGTTAGTAGACCAGAACACTCTTCATCATTACGACGCCCTTTATATATTTGTTGTACCATATTACTTACATAGTTAGTCTGGCTGAAAAAAGACAGTCCATCCAGTTCAACCATAAAAGCTATAATCCTACAACCATAGTTGATCCAGAGGAAGGCAGAAAAACCCAGCAAAGCATGATCCAATTTACTCCTGCACGGGACAAATTACTTCCTGATCCCCCGAGAGGCAATTGGATATTCCCTGGATCAACTTTACCTATAAATAGTAACCAGTTATATTCTGTATGTAGAGATGTGCTGGTTGCTTTAAATCTTAAACAGCAGTTGCAAAGCATTTTTTTTCTTTTCCCTCGTTTTGAGTGACAGACAGGAAAAGCAGGACTGTGCTCTGATTGGTGGTTGCTACAGCTGAGAAGGATCTACCCATAGCAGCACTGTTGCAGCTGAACTTATGATTGGCTGTGGAGGAAAAGGAGGGAGGAAAAAGGAAGAATTAACACATGTGGGGAGGCAGACATTTTCAGGGGACCGCATGGAGAAAGGGCTCCTGGTGTAAAGTCTTGGCTGGGAGTGTGTAGCAGAGGAATTGTTGCAGGAGGACAGTGTGCAAATCAAGGATTATCCTGCCTGACGCTCAGGATTACAGCCACTCAAGTGCATGTGTCTCTCAAAGTCTGGAGCTGCTGAAAGAGAGAGGATTTCTACTGCGGTCTAATGCTATCTAGAGGACAATCCAGAAACAGTGATTACTCTGTGATGAAATTGGATTTTGATATTGCTGCATTTGCTGTTCATATCTGGAGAATGGTCATGAGAAAGCCTGCTCTCTAATTCTCAGAGTGACACAGATCTTGGAAAGCCCAAGCTGATCAGAATTAGCTATTCTTACTGCTGATTGATGAGAGAACTCTGTCTCTGTCTATTACTGGTTTGTCTCCTCAAAATTTGTGCTATGGCTGAAGAGTGTGTTTAGTTCCAAGTCCCCACAGAAGCTTGCTGCTTTAAATATACTGAGCAAGTGTCAGTACATCAGGATTTCACCTGTATGGTAAAGATTTGTTGAAGTGTTGTATTTCTTCTATTGCAATGTTCACTGGAAGATTCTGCTTAAAGGAGTCTGTGCTATCCTGCTACCCCTGGATTACAAATACTCTCCCATTCAGAGAGTGAGCGCTCTTCCATTGATTAAAGGGCCCCAACGTTGAGAGACTTTAAGTTTCATCCCACTGGCCAGTGGTTAGGTAGGACATTTTTGCTTTAGATAGTACTGTTATAGCAAATGTCAATAAGCTGCTAAATCTCATTAACAGTTATTGTTTCATGTATGAATGTCACTCTCATATGTCACCCTAGTCAGTGTGATACTAGTCAGTTTTTTTGAGTCTTTGGCAAGTGAATTGTGACTTCTTACTAACTGTGTTATGCAAAGTGGTATCTGTGTTTATGTACATTACCTGTGTTAAATCAGCTAGTTCTTTTTCAGGGTTTGTCTTCTTCAATAAAACCCATAAAAAATATTCTCAGAGTGTCGGAGTGTTCTGGGTATAATCAGAAGTGTCACCAGATTCAGGTGGGAGTTGAACCTATATATCTAGCCAAGCATCACCCAAGGGTGTGCTACATGTGTATCCAAGAAAGAATCCAGGCCGTTTGTAAAGCAAATCACTAAGTTGGCCAGAACCAACTCTTGAGGGAGTCTATTCCATATTTTCACAGCTCTCACTGTGAAGAAACCTTTCCGTGTTTGGAGGTGATGAGTTTATTTGCCCAGAGAACGGTTTTAACTACCTGGCTACTGTCTTTTTTCCAACACTGATAAAAAATACAACAATAATAATAATAATATAGTATGCATTTTCTGATATTCATTGCAGTAATATATGTAGCTTTTAGAACCTTCTGTAATAACAGCTTGTAAGATGTGACAATCAGGATTAGGGTCTATACAATCTTTGCTTCTACTCTACTATTAGGTATAAATCAGACAATATATTCATCCAGGACAGTACTTATCTGCTCAGCTGGTTTTCTACACTTGCAGCTCCAGAGATTGCTGCATCCTGCCGTCTTTATCAGGGAACCATTTACTGTCCTATACAGATCCTAAACGAGCGCAGTTCAATTTATTACTGTTCTTAGCCATTCAACAAGTGCAGTTTTTTCTGTCATTCCTTCAAGTACAAGATGCACTTTGCAGACAATAAGTGAGCAGCCTCAATTCACATCAAAGGATAAAAAGATTGCAAGTAAAAGCTTCATTACACTATCTCTGGATCAAATAATACTTAATCATGTGCAATTCTGCTTAATGTAGCAGGCTCTGCACGAGACCTCGGAGCACAAGAAAGCTCCTATATTTCTCTGGAGTGCCCCAAAAAAAGGTTTCTGTCTTATGGTTTGTGCACGTGCAGTTCAGTTAAGTTATATATTGTTGACCACAGGATAAGGCACATTTAGATGATTTATCTAAGCCAAGACTTTCTGGATTTCCTGAGCTGGGTCTGCCAACATTGCAAAACAAAACAAAACGAACAAAAAAAATCAGGTTTGCAGTTTGATGGGTCATAATTAAAGGAACTTGTTAAGGCCTTGTAACAAATCCAAATGTCAGCTTCCTGCAATGGAGGAGGTAGGATACTCGCCTCTCTGGCAGCCTGTGACTCCCACCTTTGCTCCATTCTAGCTTTCTCCTATCTCTTCAGCATTTGACACTCGTGGGAGTGTTAGAAGCCTGTGTTCACTGATGGGCACTTTGGATTCTTTCTCCAACCTTTATGCCGGCCATACATGGTTCAAATTCTGAACAATTTTTTTTCCGAAAATCGGAAACGTTGTTCGCTCGGTAATCCGATGGTGCCATCATTGATTTAGAAAATCGGTCGACCAAGTCATAAAGTTCACCCCATATAACATGCAAAATGTCTGTTCCTTTCAGGTCATGGCTCATGCGCATATTCTTTTCGGAAAAAGGATTGTACGATTTGACCATCATTGAGTCAAAAATCGGTTGTTTTTCATGAATTTTCCATCATGCCCCAATCACTGAAAAGGGGAGGAACCATGAAAATCGGCTGGTGCCACTGACCCACTAACAGAGCCAAAATCGGCCGATTATTCTTAGGTCTGATTTTCGGACGAAAAAACTGTCGATTTTCAACCCATGTATGGCTGGCCTTATACCACTACAAGATTTAGTGGGGGACACATGCATTTTTTTTCTCCCAGAAGTGTTGAATGTAGGGGCAACTGAGAGGAGGCTGAAAACATAGGTCTCCGGAGAGGCGAGTATAAGAGCTTTCCAAGAGTGGTTTCATGTTTTCATTGCCCTTTATGGAGATTCCTCCTTCATATTTGGCCTAGTAGTCATTGTCACCAGGGTTGACAGTAAAAGAATATCCAAATGTTTAAATCAACAGAATAAGAATTGAGGGGGATCATACAGTTGTGGACATTTGTTTCCATGAAAACGTTTTTAAGACTTCCCTCATTTTAAGGATATTTCCTCTCATATCCTGTTGTGTCTACAAGAATAAAAGTGGATGGAAAACTCAAGAATAAAAGTGGATGGAAAGCTCAAAATTAAGATAAGGATGGCAAAAAAAATCTAAACACTAACAGGATTTTAACAAATTTCATCCAAAAATGTAAAAAGTTTTGGCTTGAGAAATACTTTAAAGTGGGCGTTTCCTTTCTCCCAGTAAGCAAACACAGTGACAGCTTCTTTTCTAAAAAAATAGACAGATTAAGGAATGTTTATTTATAGTGAATACTTGTGAGCTATTATGAATCGAGGTGTTCAATAAACAACATATAATGAAATCTTTAAGTGTATGGGGTGCGCTGGCACTTACACTGACTCACTTAGCTAGTGTGTATGAATAATAAAGAAAGAATAGCGCCGCGCTCCTATATATTTGTATATACAACTTATACTACTCAAGTGTATCAATATCAATATCAATAATTGTGAATTGTGACTATATCACTAAACGCATATACAAATGTACATATAAATGACATGCATATTGAATAATTCTAAAGTGATAGTGCCTTAATGGGTGCCATGGTAAGAACCCATGTTGCACCTCTATAATGCTGTGCACACTCTATACTGTTAATGCAAAAACATATACATATGTGCACGTGCTCATAATAGACAAATAAAAATAAAAGTCCTTCAAAATTAATGTGCAAGTGAATATTCTGTTCCTTCTTTCCGAGTGCTAGATGGTCTCCCTATATGCTCACCTCTATATTTGCCTGAATGAATCCAGGCAAATACGCTTTTTATCCTTCCAGGATAGATGAAATGGGATGATGCCCTTGCTCTAGCCGTCCCAGAAGGTGGATATGCATATAGATGGATCCTCCTGTTATTTCCTTTGTCTCCCTGTGTATCAATGAGTACACTGACCAGCTCTCTTGGGATCTCCCAATTCCCCTCCTGGGGTTGCTTCCTCGTTCACTCCTCCTTACGCCAGCTCATGGGATGTTTCATCAAAAAAGAAAAAGCAGACCATAGTGTCTTATCCTTGTACAAAAATGGATTTATTTCTGCCCATATACGGTATTGCTCAATGGCATACAGCTCATGTGTGATCCCAGCAAGCATGGATGACAATCAACAGGTATAAAGAAATCACTCTGCAGCTGCCCCTGCAGTGCTATCTGCCTGCGCTTGTGCTCAGATCTACTCGCTTTTCCAGTACAATGTCGTGACGTCAGAGCCCCTCCCCTACGCGTTGCGTCACTGGGTCATGTGACTTCATCAGGGGGAATTTGATTGGATGCCACGACTATGTTTGCCCAGCTATTTATATCTCTCGGCCGCCATTTTCCCGAAGCCCATATGGGCGCGGCCATTTTCCCAGTGATTTTCCCTAGATATATTTATGGTGAGTATTTAGACATGTGTGTCTGCTTGAATCTTACGTTTCCTCTGTTTGTCAGACATTGCTAACTGGGTCAGCTGTGATCCATCTCATGCACTGCAGTGGCTAAAATGTGACGACAGGCTATACCCTATATTGCAGAGTGTGTACCTATGGCAGATAGACTAATTCTTTACTTTATTCAGAACAATATGAAATATAAAATAAAATAATAAAATAATTAAAACAATTAAAAATTATATATAAAAATTTGTAAAAAATATAATATAAAAATGAAAATTACATATACATATTTCTATAGGTAGCCGATGTGTCATTAATTATTCTATTATCATCAATCTTTATTACTATAGAAGTCCCATTTCAACAGCAAGAAAGATACAGATGATGAATGAAATATTATATTGGACTGTGTGCGTTTTATCCTAATACATGTTACTCAAATTTCATCCTGAACACAACGTGAATGTACCTATAATGGAACCGGGGAATCCTAAATGTATAAATAAAATTTTCCTAGCATATATCCCCAATCTATGTATTTATAGAGGGCCTCAGAATATCATTAAAAGTAATCTCCCTGTTTATTTATTGCTAATGAAACATGCCAGGTCAAACTCCTTGTTTAACCCATTGGGAGCCAAACAGCCCATTTCATAGATCCACTTCGACTCCTTCTTACTAATTTCCCTTATCAGGTTGTCCCCCCTCCAGTGTTGTACATGTTTCTCAATGCCCCAGAACTCTAGTTTGCTTGCATCCTTATTGTGATATTTTTTAAAATGTTGTGATAAATGGTGATATTTGTATCCCCTATTTATATTGTATACATGTTCTTTTATTCTTTCTCTAAGCATCCTTTTTGTACGACCAATGTAAATTAGATTGCATGGACACTTTAGGGCATAGATAACCCCCCTTGTATCACATGATATAAATTGCTGGATAGTGTATTCCTTTCCACTTTGGGGATTCTGAAATGTGAATCTTCTCCTTGGGTTATTTGTCAATCTGATACAACTGTAACATCTACCACAAGTGTAGAACCCTTTTCCTTGAAAAAAACTTATTTGATGATTTTTGACAGGTGGTACTATTACGCTCTTGACGACCTTATCCCTAATATTAGGAGCTTTTTGGTATATGAATCTAGGTATTATAGGAATATTATTCTTCAGGTGCTTATCTAATGTCAAAATTTTCCAATGTTTTTTGATTATATTCTGTATTGATTTATACTGGGTGTTAAATTGTAGCACTACTGCTAATTCCTCATTTTCAGTGTTATCTTTGCATTTATCTGCTATCAATAAATTACGGTCCATAAGGCCTACTTTATCCCTTTCTTTGTATATAATTTCTTTTTTATATCCTTTATTGATAAATCTTTCTGATATTACACCACTTTACTCTTCATAATCTTTCATGTTAGTGCAGTTCCTTTTCAATCTGATAAATTGACCTCTGGGGATATTGGTTAACCACGCTTTGTGATGGCAGCTGTCTGTGGGGATATATGAATTTCTATCTACTGCTTTAAAATGGTTTTTGGTATATAGTTGTGATCCCTCTTTATAAATTTGGATATCTAGAAAGTTGATGAACGTATCATGTATATCATAGCTCAATTTTATATTAGCTACATTCATATTTAAGTAATCATAGAATTTCACCAATTCCACTTTATCCCCTTTCCATATCACTAAGAGGTCATCAATATACCTTTTGTATATTATAATATCTGGGCTCTTGTTCTGAAATACTGATTCCTCTTCCCATTTTGCCATATAAAGATTGGCGATGCTAGGGGCGAACTTAGCGCCCATAGCCACTCCTTTTCTTTGTAAATAGTATGTATTGTCATACCAAAAGTAGTTGTGAATGAGGCAAAACTTTAAACATTTAATGATGAATTTATTATGTCTAATGGTGTTGTTTCCATACTTATTAAGTGCCCATTTAGCTGCTTCTATGGCCCCCTGGTGGTCTATGTTAGTGTACAATGCTGCTACATCTGCTGTACTCAAAATCGTGTTTTGGTCTATGCATGTGTCCTTAATTTCCTGTATCACATGTTTAGTATCCCTTAGGTATGCTGTAGTTTTAGTAACCAGTGGTTGTAGATGATAATCTACATATTCACCTAACCTCGCTGTAAGCGAGTCTATCCCATTTATAATGGGTCTACCTGGCGGGTTGGTGCTGTCTTTATGAATTTTAGGAACTGAATACATGATGGGCAATCTACATACTGATGGTATTAAGTATTGGTGTTCCTTCTCATTAATTACTCCTTTCTTTTTTCCTTTTGAGACCAATTTGTTGAGCTGTTTCTTATATTCCTTAGTGGGATTATTAGTAAGCACTTCATATGTATCACTGTCATTACTTTTTCATAGTAGGTCCTTGATTGTATCACTATGCCCCCTCCCTTGTCTGCTGGGCGTATAATAATATCATCCCTCTTTTTCAAAGAATCCAAACCTCTTTTTAGATTGGCTTCCATTCTGGGTTTCTTAATACTGAGGGATTCTAGATCTTGTAATACCATCTGTTTGAACGTGTCAATAAATTTATTATCTCCAATTTGGGGATTGAAAACTGATTTGTTTTTAAGTTGACTAAACATGGTGGATTCTGTTACTCCAGTGTTATGTGTAATAGGATTGCTAGCATAATACTTTTTTAAGTTAAGCTTCCTAATCAGTTTCTGAATGCTCACATATGTGTCAAACTTGTTGAGTCCCTTTTGTGGGGCATATTTGAGACCCTTGCTAAGCGCATATGTTTCTTCTTCTGTGAGGGGTACTCCACTAATATTGAAGATGCCTTCACCCTTTAATTCCTTCTTCTTTTTTTGTTGTGACCTTCTTCCTCCTCTTTTCCCTCTCTTTCTTGTGTGTATTCTACTTCCCTCCCCCCTTGGGGATTCAAATCCCATCCTAAAAAAGGATTGGGGAGGGGTGAGTTGGTTTCCTCCCTTTCCAAGGGTGAGTATCTATTTTGTGTGGGTACTGAGTAAGGTTTGTTCATTACTGGGTATTGTACTTGATAATGTGCTTGGTACTGTGGCCTCTGTGGTTTAGGGTAATAAGGGCCTCTATCATAATCAGGTCTCCCATAATAATCTTGTGTGTAATATCCTTGATGCCCTCTTTGGTTATGGCCTCTATTACCATTGTAATAGGGTCTTCCCCCTTGGTACGGTTGATGGTACGGGGGTCTATATGGTCCCGGATTATGATAAGGTGGTCTGCCATTATTTGGGTTCCCTCCTTTATGCTGGGAATGTCCCTTGATGTCCTTATTGGGTGTTTTAAAACCTATTGTTTTTTTAGGGGGTGTTTTGTCATAGGTTTTGACTGGTGTGGACTCTGTAGATTTAGTCTCATTCGAAATGGAGTTGGTTTGCCATTTAAATACTGATTTGTGTTGATAATCTTGGCTAACCCTTTGAAATTTTTTCTTCTTTTTGTTCTTGATCTCTGTGTCTTTTTTCTGGGCATTTTTGTTCAACTGGGATAGATATTTAGTAAAGGCTGGGTGGTCTTTACTTTTCTCTACCTTATTTTGGTACTCCTTTATTACTTTTTCAATTAATGTTAATTAATTCAATTAAGGAAAGTTACTGATATGCAAAGAAAAAATGAAAAAGAAAAAGCGCCTCTAAGTGCAGTATAAGGACACTTATTTCAGAAACAATAGAAAACCACTCACATGGTGAAAGATTAAAAAGGCTCATCAATATTGGAGTGTAAGGAGAAATCCTCGCTGGGTGGGCCACGATCCGCGCTTGGGGAGACGGTGGATGGAGAGAGCTGGCAAGCTTGTGTGTGTCTCTCAGAAGATGGACGATGGAACGCACCATGGAACGCAATGCAGCATGATGATGAGGACAGGACCAGCATGCAATGCAATGTGTCTTGGAGCATGCACGAAGCCAATGGACAGCAAACGCGCTTCCTTCTCAAGCATAGGCTGATGTAATGGGAAGGGTATGTGCATATATAGGGAAATTTCTAATGAGCACTACCGATTGAGTAATTAAGCTTATGAATGAGGACATCGTGGATAAAAAATAAAACTATTGGAGGAAGAAATGAAATGAAAAAAATATCAGAAAAATAGAAAAAATTTAAAAAAATTAGAAGAAAAAATAAAGATAAAAATAAATATAAAAATAAAAAATATAAAATACAAATGAAAAAGATGAAAAAATGTAAAAATTAAAAAAAATTAAAAAGTGAAAATAAAGATAAAAAATAATAAATAATACTAAAAAAAAAATAAAATAAAATATAAAATATATATAGAAATAATAGTAGTTATTAAAAAAATGGTAAAAATTGAAAAATTATGATAGGAATGTACACGCATATACATACATAAGATTGTATAAATACATACATATGTATATATATATGAATGTATAAAAATATATATAAATATATGTTTACATATTAAGGAAATGTGTTACCACATTTGCAACATTTACATCAAATGCTAATGGTAAATATAACTAGAATTAAAAATGCAATAGATTGGTAATTTATAAGTAGAAAATGGACATAATAGTATAATAATAGGAATAAGAATAATGATAAATCAGTAATAATAACAAATCATGATAATAAATCAGGCCGTAGTGATTCATTAAACGAAGGATAATGTAAAATGAAAACAAGCATATTGCGAATAGCCCATTATAAGATGGTACTAACATCTAATTCTTCATGGAGTCCACCTGGGGATAATGTGTCTAACATAAAGATCCAGTATGTTTCTTGGGAACATAACTTTAGAAAACATTCAGATTCAGAAAGATGTTTAGGTATGGCTTCTATAATCCAAACTTTTAAAGCTGTTGTGGATTTCTGGTGAAATTCTGAAAAATGACTGGGGACACTGTGTTTGTCCTTACCGTCTTCAATGAGTCGACGATGTTCACCAAATCTAGCATGCAGTGGTCTGATGGTTTGGCCTATATATAATAGGCCACAAGGGCAAGTCAGACAATAAACTACATAATCAGTAGAACAGTTGTAAAAATCACTCAAAACATAGGTTTTACCCTTGGTGGCAAAGGTTTGTCTGTACTCTACAAATTTGCAGGTCTTGCATAATGCCTTTTTATATTGATACATGCCCTTTAATGGTAGTAAACAAAGATGGTTATTAGTAAGCAAAGGACAATTGTATTTGCTAGAGGCTACTTTATTCTTAAGACTAGGAGCCTTCCTATAGGTGAAGCTGGGTTTATTATCTATAACATTCTGCAGATGAGGGTCTTGAAGTAAAATGGACCAATGTTTACTGATAATGCCTTCCATTTTGTGATATTGTTGGTGAAATCCGGTAATTAATCTAGCAGAGGTATTCACTGCAATATTGTGGGGTTTGGATGATTTACTGTGTTGATAAAAGGAAAAGGCCTTTTCCACCAGAGTGGATGGATAACCTTTATCTGAAAAATTTGTTTTTGAGTGTTTGACTCTGCATGATGTAGTCTGAGTCCGAGGTGCAGTTCTGTCTCAACCGGCAGAACTATCCCTTGGGAATATTTTGTATCCACCTGGGATGATAGCAGCTGGTGTAATTTAAATAAGAGTTTCCAGCTACTGGTTTAAAATAGTTTCTGGCATGTATGGTGTTGTTGGTATGGTACAATTCTAGATCCAAAAAAAGCAAGTGTGTCTTTGTGATGGTCTGAAGTAAAGGACAGGCCTAAGGAATTGGGGTTACAGTGAGCAACGAAATCCTCAACCTGTGTGGGAGTACTGTCCCAGATGATCATGATGTCATCTATATAGAGTCCATAGTAAACGATATGTGTTGCGAAAGGATTATTGCACCAGATGTAGCTGTCCTCCCGAAAGCTCATGGTCAGGTTAGCATAGGAGGGAGCGAAATTTTCACCCATCGCAGTGCCATGGATTTGGAGATAAAAATTATTGTCAAAAGTAAAGTAATTATGTTTAAGGCAAAAAGATGTAGCATTGGTGATAAAGGATGCTTGTTTGGGATTAAAAGAGGGATCCATGGATAAGTAGTGTTGAATGGCAGTGATGCCTACCTCATGTGGTATGGACGTATAAAGTGAATTGACATCCAGGGATACCCAACAATAATTGGGCTCCCAGGTATACGGTGCCAGGAGTTCTAACAAATGTGTGTCATCTCTGATGTAGGACTGTTGAGCTTGGGCAAGGGGTTGTAGAAAAGTGTCTGCATATTGTGAAAAACTGCTGGTGATGCTTTCAGTTGTTGCCACAATTTTTGGTAAAATGTAAAAGTATGGAGTGCTATAAAAATATCTAAACAAAAAGAGGCTTTCTGTTTGTCTATAATAGCTTGTAGAGCTGTAGTAACTAATGTTGACGCCTCAAGTTTAAATTCAGGTAATGGGTCTTTCTCTTTCATTGTGTCTTAACCAGAGACTGATACAGCTGCAAGACCATGCCCCTAGTGCTATGCGGACTTACATATATTACATTTTAATACGAACTTTAATATTTGCCTTTACTGTGTTCTCTGGCACCTTGATTTGGGGAATTATTTTGCGCTGATTTTTGTTTTTACTGATATGCAAAGACTGACCTTTTTGTCAAAAGTCAACAGCTAAGCCCTCATCTCCATCTTTAACTATTTTACTTGGCCATTGGCTAACAGAGTGAACAGTGGGATATGGCTGTCACAGGAAAGGCAGAGGGGTTTGAAATGTGACTGACTGTTTTTTTCACTTTGTTTATGTTGTGCAGAAGGAACAATGGCAGCCCCTAATTGGCAATAGCTGGGTAATGGGAGACAAAGTTGGGCAGAGTTTTTGTTTGCTGAACTTGCTCAAATCATTTTCTCATAAACTTAATTTTTATTTGGTAATGCTTTCAGTAAACACTGGCAAAATAAAGGGTTGTTTTAACCTGAACCTATATCAGATATACAGTATTTTATAACATTATGTGCATATGCCATATTTAAATCTTTTAGACTTTTAGTAGTTATTACCTCTCAAAAAGATCACAGTACTTATCCTGGCAATGCTTCATCTTTCTTCATGTCCATCATCACCATCTTTGACCATCTAGGGACTAAGATAGTGATCCATAGATGGCTGTAGGCTATAGCACGCATGTCAAACACAAGGCGTACGGCTGAATTCAGCCCCCAGGCCATTTCATGTGGCCTTCACACCTCTCCTGCAGCTGTAGCAGCCCCCTCTTCTCCTCCCCCACCTTGTCTCCGCAGTCGCAGCAGAGAGGAGAACAGAACTCCTACAGATCCTGTGCCTCTCTGTGCAGCCACAGTACTCTCTTGTCTGCTCCTCCACTGGTCTCATCATTCAGCAGACTCCAGCTGTTGACTCCCAGCCTCCTCCGGTCCTACTCCAGACCCTGCACTTTCTGCTTCCTAGCTCCGCCCCCAGCTTTTTCTTGGCCACGGCACAAGGAAAGGGGGTGCACTGTGATGTATAGGAGGATGGTGGACTCTTAACTTCTGATGGTGCGGAGACTCTTGACATTTGATATTGGGTGGGTGGGGTGCTCTGGACATCTAGTCTTACAGATGCATCCGACCTTTTGAGAGCAACCATAAAGTTGATGCGGCCTGTAGGAAAAATGAGTTTGACACCCTGGGGCTATAGGCTCAGTTGACAAAGCTATAGCACCAGATGTCCCTCACCCCGCCATAGGACCTTCCTGTTGGTTATAGTATGTCCTATCACTAGTTTTGTTCCTTCTAGTATGGTGGGATGTGTGACATTGTACAATGGAATTTTTAACAAAAAAATGTTTTTTGTCATGACTTATCGTCATAATAAAGTACAAGTGATTTTACTGATATGTGTTTATGGTTTCTGTGCCTCTAAAGTCCATATTTTCCCTTTGCCTATTTTTCCCCCCATTTTTTGGTCTGATGAACTAGGATGTGGCACTAGTATATCAAAAAATTGGAAGTGACCTGACACCTGAGTACACACCAGTACTTCCTTTTTTGTTTAGTATGTTTATGTGGCTATTCCGTTGTGTCAAAAATTGTCTTTGAAAGATGATGGTGCTACTCTCTCTTATACAGATAATAGAATTAAAAATTTGTATATGATATATGATCCTAAAATACAGAACAGCAAGCATGTAAATATGTCAAAGTCTTATCAAAATACTTTTTAGAAATATGTTTCAAAGGTAGCTTGGAATGTGTACAGACCTGCACTATATTATCCTTTACAAATGGTAAATGCTAACACTGTTGAGTACTGTCTGTTATCCCTTATTAATTTTCATCAGTTACATATGTTATTTTGCTAGATTTTAACAATGATAAAGAAGAAAGAAAACATTTTCTACCACTAATAAAAATTGATATAAGAAACTACCACTTTTAAGGCTTAAATTGTCACTAAACCCACATCATAAAAAATATCAATACATGCTGTATTACATGCTGTTCATACAGAGTCGCTATGAGATTCATTTTCTGTATTCTGCAAAATACCTGGTTGATCCTGCTGTTCTCTATCTCCACCTTCTGCTCATGTCCCCAATTCAGCTGGGGATTTTGCAGCTGTAGCGGCAACTCTGCACATACTCAGTTTTCACTGAGTTTCTATGCTGAGCACACATGTGAATGTATACACAGTGGTAAATGACAGCCCACGCCCTCCCTCCCCCTTCATGCCTCCTAACCAGCTAAACACAATTGGAAATGGGGGGGGGGGGGGCTTACATGTATATTAATGGTTGCTTTACCTCCCTCTTATTCTAAGATACAGGCTGGAGCAGCCCACCTGATTAGAGAGACTGAACCCGTAGACACATGCACATGCTTAGTTTAGTGTGTATTGCTAGAGAGGTTTTTTTTTATCTTGGGAGAGTGCATGCAATCAGCATAGGGTCAATCAACACTGTACAGGCAGAGGGTCAGGGGTTCTACATCCTCTTGGAGCAGAAAGAAAACTCCTACAAGTTTTAACCAATGCCCTGCTGAAGTCACCAGACTGCTCTAACTGCTGATGAGAAAAGGTATTTAGCAGTTTATATTTACTAAAATAACTGCATTTCCATGTTCTGTGCACTGTGGGAGACCAGATATAGTGAATGCAGGGTCCTGGGTTTAGTAACACTTTAATGCAGTGTTTTTCAACCTTTTTTGTGCAAAGGCACACTTTTTTCATGAAAAAAATCACGAGGCACACCACCATTAGAAAATGTTAAAAAAATTTACCTCTGTGCCTATATTGACTATATATAAAGTAATTCTCTTGAATAGGAATCAAACACAAAGAAATTATTTTATAATTACTTTATTATGAAATAATAAAGTATTTTATAATTGGACCCGGGGGCCGGACCAAGAGTAGATGAATGATGTGTATGTGTCATCCATAGTAAGCATAGTAATTAATCCCCCATATAGTAATTCATCCCCCATAGTAATTCATCCCCCATATAGTAATTCATCCCCCCTATAGTAATTCATCCCCCCTATAGTAATTCATCCCCCATAGTAATTCATCCCCCATATAGTAATTCATCCCCCATAGTAATTCATCCCCCATATAGTAATTCATCCCCCATAGTAATTCATCCCCCATATAGTAATTCATCCCCCATATAGTAATTCATCCCCCATAGTAATTCACCCCCCATAGTAATTCACCCCCCATATAGTAATTCATCCCCCTATAGTAATTCATCCCCCATATAGTAATTCATCCCCCATATAGTAATTCATCCCCCATAGTAATTCATCCCCCATATAGTAATTCATCCCCCATATAGTAATTCATCCCCCATATAGTAATTCATCCCCCATAGTAATTCATCCCCCAAATAGTAATTCATCCCCCATATTAATTCATCCCCCATATTAAGTCCCCAAGCCCCCCCTGTGTCAATTCACTTACCTTTGCTCCGCGCGTTCCTCTCGCCGTTCCGGTGTAGCATGAAAATCTGTCTCCTATGAGGATCTATCCCCCTCGACGTATCTGCGCATGTGCCAGTTTCAGGCATTAGCAGCCGATCGGCGATCTCCGGCACATGCGCAGATACGTCGAGGGGGACAGATCATCCTGACAGTATCACGCTCCGCGGGCCGGATTAAAAGGTCCGCCGGGCCGTATACGGCCCGCGGGCCGTAGTTTGCCCATTGCTGTTCTAATCATTGGTCTATTTGTGAGCCGAGGCCATGTTACGGATGAAATTGCAATTTTTCCCACGGCACACCAGACAATATCTCACGGCACACTAGTGTGCCGCGGCACAGTGGTTGAAAAACGCTGCTTTAATGCATGTGCAGCAGCACAATAGTGTACTGTCCATAATACTCTTTTTAAAATTTGCACTAACATTAACCACTTCAATACCGGGCACTTTTACCCCCTTCCTGCCCAGGCCAAATTTCAGGTTTCAGCGCTCTCACACTTTGAATGACAATTGTGCGGTCATGCAACACTGTACCCAAACTAACATGTTATCATTTTGTTCACACAACTAGAGCTTTCTTTTGGTGGTATTTAATCACCACTGGGGTTTTATTTTTTTGCTAAATTAACAAAAAAAGACTGAAGATGTTGAAAAAAAAAACACGTTTCTTTGTTTCTGTTATAAAAGTTTGCAAATAAATAATTGTTCTTCATAAATTTAGGTCAAGATGTATTCTGCTACATGTCTTTGGTGAAAATAACCCAAATCAGTATTTATTAGTGTGTAGGAAAGTTATAGAGTTCACAGAGAGGCCCAAACAGTACAGATATCTCCAAAATGACCCCTTTTTGCGAAGTAGACAGTCATAAGAGGCATGGCGAGTTTTTTGAAGTTGTAATTTTTTTGTCATAATTTTTTTGAAAATGAAGAAATAAAAAAAATTATTTTCACAATTTTTTTTTACATACTGTCACCAGTGCAGTACAGCATCATCACTAAACAACTTGTCCACTCCCTCATCATATCACGACTCGATTACTGCAACTCCTTCCTCACTAGCCTGCCTCACCACAGGCTATCCCCGCTTCAGTCGATCCTGAATACGGCAGCCAGACTCATCCACCTTACCAACCGCTCCGTCTCCGCCACCCCCCTCTGCCAATCCCTCCACTGGCTTCCGATTGCCGAACGGATCAAGTTCAAAATTCTAACATTGACGTACAAAGCTATTCATAATACTGCCCCAAACTACTCACTGATCTGATATTCAAATACCACCCAACACGTACTCTTCGCTCCTCACAAGACCTCCTTCTCTTTAGTTCCCTGGTCTCCTCCTCCCATGCCCGCCTCCAGGACTTCTCCAGGGCATCACTCATCCTCTGGAACTCCCTACCCCAATCCATCAGACTATCACCTCCTCTCCTCTCCTTTAGGCGCACCCTGAAATCCCATCTCTTCAGGGAAGTCTACCCCGCCCCCTGCTAATTGCCGATCTCCTCCACTCTTCCTACCACTCCATCCCCCACAGCTTTTCCTCCCGTACCACTATCTCCCCCCTCCTAGATTGTAAGCTCCAAGAAGCAGAGCCCTCGAACCCCTCGTGTATCGCATTGTATTGTTATTGTACTGTCTAATGTATTGTCTCCCATTGTAATGTACAGCGCTGAGCGAACTATTGGCGCTATGTAAATACTATATAATAATAATAATAACAATCATATAACTGGTGTGGTGGTTATCAGGGACACTGACTGGTGACAGTATGAAAAAAAAAATTGATAATTTTTAAATTTTTTTACATTTTTTACATTTTCTTTAATTTTTATTAAATTTTTTTATCTTTTTATAAGATTTTTTTATATATTACACTATGACCAAAGTAGTATAATGTTACCATAGTAATATTGTACTACTTTGGGGAACTGATCAGTATTTTTTTTTTTTTACACAATTTTATTGCTTCTAACAAAGAATTTCTTTGCTATAAACAAGCATTTAACTGAATGAAATAGATTTATTCAGGTTTTTTTGTTGTGATTAGCTGTGATTGGCCATGACTAATCACATGACACAGATGGGCTGTAATTGGCCCAGCTTGTACATGTGATCACTGTGACCATTCACAGCTATACACACTTATATAGAATGGATGGCATGAAAGGAAGCCATCCATTATATACAACTGTCATGTGACCTGCTGTGAATGGTCACATGGTACTGGCAATGGGGCCGGTACACAGATCTGTCATAGGCCGTGTCTGAGGTACATGGCTGGTGACAGTTCACGCCACAGCGCGGCCCTGCGGGCACACGCAAAGCATGATCCGGGAAGGACATCATATGACGCCCTCCCGGAGGGACGAGATGTTCACCCAGCCGTCATTTGACTATAGGCCGGGCGGCAAGTGATTAAAAACCTTTGGAGGTCTAACACCTTTTTCAGTTCTGCTTTAAAGTATATGTATGGCCAAAACTTTTTTTTAGCTAGAGTACAGAAAGGATAAAAAACCCCTGCAGGGATTTTTTCAATATCAATGTACCATTGGGGAAATTTACCTTCACTTCCTTTCCCAGTGATATAAAGGGAAGTTAGAGGAAATCTCCCAAGGGCAATATCCCTTTTATGTAGATGTTCTCAAAACAGCAGTCCCCATTGGACGATTTCCTGTTACCTTTTCTACCTCTCTAAAATTTTGGATTTCCCCTAATTTTTTTCACTGACAATAGTCACCAGCACAGATAGAATGCATGAATCTCTCTAATGGAGACACAGGCAGCAAGAAAAGCAACAGAGGGTAAAACACTTACCCACTATATCAAAAATATATATAAAAAAAAGTTTTTGCCTGGAAATACACCTTTATCAATCTGTATTGTATCCCTAGAGGAAAACAAGGAATGAACATGTGTCTGCTAACACATCATACAGTTGGCTTACTAAATGCAAAAAGGGCAGTGCCTTCATCACAGCATATTGTTTACTCCAAAACTAAAGGTGTAAAGGAAGTCCACCATTTCTTCTGGAAGACTAGCAGAGCTAGGAAGCAGTTATATGGCTCTCAATCAACACCCTGGTAAAAGGTTGTAACAACCTGGGACTACTCTGTCTTGCTTGAACTAAACAACACTGACAGATACATTTCCGTTGAAATGTGATTAGAGGTTCATTTATGTAAAAAGTGTGAGTCACTCTGACAGGGCTAATTTAAGATGAAAAATGGGTCTATTAAACTGATTAGCCATTACATTTCAAATGAGCATAAACCATAGATTAATGTCATTTCCTCATTAAATTTTGTGCAATAAGAAACTCTAAGAATAGTTAAGACGAGCAAGTAAAATTAAAAAGAAAAAAAAAGTCATAACAATTTGGCAAAATGTTTTATAATTACATAGATTTGCAGTGAAAAGGTTTTTTGTAGGTAGGTGTATGATTAAAAAGGTGAAAGATGCTTTAAAGTGCACTTGTCACACAGACACAAGAGAGGAAGCTGTTTTCTGGGCTAATATGGTGTATCACAAAAAAGTTTGAGATGGTTTAAATGATGTTCTCTAATGACCCCATGGAGCTATATGATATCATGTTGGTTAACATCTATTATGGATGCTCTAGAGTTGCCATTTCTGTTGGATTCTCTGATGGCATTTTAACCCTGAGTCTCTGGTGTCTTGGGAGCGCTCAAGACTCCTGCATAGTGACTGAGCATGCTTTTTGTTTGTTTCCTTTGTTTTGTTTTTGGTAGATACTAGTTTTCACCTTTGTAATAAGTGTTGTTGTCATATTTCACATAACTGTCATATTGACTGTCATATGCCTTTAAATGTTTTCAGTGTTTTGTCTCTGCTCCTCCCTTTCCTTTAGTTTAGCTAATGTTGCATAGATAGCCCTCCCCCTTTCCCAGAGATGCATTGCAACAGCCTCATGGCAAGAAGCAGAAACAGTATGTTCTTTCGACCTATCAAATGTTTATTGTTGTAAGATTCTCTCAGTTTTTAGAATAAACTTCACAAGATCTGCAAGATATCATTCTGATTGAGTCACTGACTGTGGACCCCAACTGAGGTTGAAGTTATCGCTATCTCATCACAACTGCAAGTTACAGAGATCACACTATCAATGCTTAGACTGGACACACAGAACAGTTGTACTGAGCCTGCATATGCCCTATAGGCTCTGTTTTGTATATTTTTATACTTTAAAATCCAATAAAAAGAATTTGCAAATAAAAAAGAATCAAAAATGCACTGGAACATGCCAAAAATGCATCAAAAACGAGCATGGAGAAACGCATGTGAAATGCATCTGGACTGTGTTTGTATGGTGTGAACCAGCCCTAAAACTTGTACACTCAGAATCTGGTGCAGCTGTGCATGGTAGCCAATCAGCTTCTAAGCCTGGCCATACACTATACAATTTTCTGTTCAATTTCTGCCCAATTTCCTTTAGATTTACCTTCAGCTATGTAGTGTAAGGGTCTGCTTAATTGGATACAACTGAAAGTGTTATTTAGGTTTCACCTCATATTATATGGTTTTTGGTAAATCTACAGCAATGTTCTAAAGAAAATTGTATAATGTATGGCCAGCCTAACTTCAGCTTGATCAAATAAGCTTTGACAATAAAATCTGATTTCTACGCACAGCTGTACCAGAATTTGCACCATGCAGTTTTAGTAAATAACCCCCACTGTTTGCCATATGGGAAAGCTCCCTCCTAGGTCCTCATAGTCCACATATCACATGGCCAGCAGTGTAGCTCTAAATATTAGGGTCCCCTTCACACTTTGCCACTCCATTGCAGTATGTTCCTGAATACAAGTAAAGGTGTGTTCATTAGAGAAGCAATTTCTTTAAGAATGGGGTGCCAGTGCATTCTAACTGCAAAAAAAAAACCAGACCTCCACCTTTTCATTTTAATGCAGTGTATGACAGTGAAGGTGTGTGTATTGTGATGCACTGCAGTGTGAGTCCATTGGCACCTACTGTATTTTGCATCAAGGTGCAATTCAAAATAAATGACAAAACAATGCACTGCACTTGTGCCATGTGTGACCTAAAGAAGAATCATTATATTATAAACTAGCTTATTCCTAATGACTCCCCTTCCCATATTAACTAAAATGCATTACAATTACCCTATATCTGTGTGCGATATGGGCCATGAGCCTTCACTACATTGGGTGGTGCTAAGTCATAGATGCCTCCCTGAACGTTTACAAGTAGATTCATTTTGCATTTGGACCTACAAAGAACCTAGTATCCTGGGCACTCTGCATCCTGACATTGCATCTCCCTGTCACCCAGCACTCTTACCACCGCATCCCAACAGCCCAGACACTGCACCATTCTTCCACTTAGCGCTACCTCTGCCACCCAGAAACTTTACCAATGCATACTTTGCCACTGCTCCACCTTGCCACCTCTACAGACAAAAGAGGTAGCTGAGCCTGGAGTTTCTGGGCTCTCTACCCAACTCCTTTCTAGAGAAGCCCAAAAAAGGCTAGTCGGTCTTCTGGCCTCTTGGCAGGGCCAGTGTTTCCACAAGGAAAACTTGGCAGCTGCCTAGGGTGCACTGCCACCTAGGGGTGCCTGGGAGCAGCACAAGCCATCATTCTCTCTGTGTGGGATGCTGCCACATCATGAATGATCCTTCAGCTGAGAGGAAGGGTGGCAGAGGGGAGGAAGAAAGGACAGAGGAAGATGCCTGCTGTCTGGGGCCAGTGTAGCAGGTGAGCTACCGCTCCTTCCAGTGTTCATCTCAGACTCAGTCCCTTACTGCAAGCCAGCTGATCACTGCGGAGTTCCAGCCCTTTTCTTCCCATTCATCAGCAGTGGCGGAGCTGTGCCTGTGGAGAAAGGTAGTGTCTGACTCTGATGTCTTGTGTCTGTATGAGTGTGACCCGAATGGCCGGACATCCATCACATGTGCAGTGTGTCAGTGAGTGATGACATCATCACAATCCCACAGCCTGCTCTTCTAGTGCCTGCTGGGCGTGCTGTCTGTGTCAGTGTTGGTGGTGGTGTGTTGTGTCGGATCTGTCACTGTGTGGGATGGCTCAGTTCAGCTGCCTGCTGTCACAGCGTTTTATCTCATTGCCTGGGGAATTCCAGCCTGGGATCTGTCCATCATCCTCCACTCACTGCAACTGTCACCCTGCCACTGCCAGCCACAGATACAGTCCGTCTGTGACACTGATTTTGTCTTTATTATTGGTGCTGGTGACATATTATGACACTTATTTTTGCAAATGAAAAAAAAATAGCAGTTTCTTGTTTTGTTGATTTAATATTTATTTTTCTTGGGGTGGGGATGCAAGTAGCTGGCCTTGCCTAGGGGGCAAAATTGTCTAGCACCAGCCCTGCCTCTTGGGGTGCTGTACACATTGGGGTTTATTTTTTAAAGCTGGTTCACTCTTGTGCACCTGTGCATGGTAGCCAATCAGCTTCTAACCTCAGCTTATTCAATTAGGCTTTAGCAAGAAAGCTGATTGGTTTCTATGCAGAAGTGCACAAGATTGCGAGTGAACCCGCTTTAGAAAATAAACCCCATTGTGTATGTTGCTGGGGAAAGGGGGAAGAAGTAAGATGAAAAGGGAAGTCAAACACTGAGATGTTATAATAACCCCTCCAGCACCTCAAACCCTTTCAATTCAGCAGCCAGCATTCCATATATTTCTGTATTTCTTTTACTTTCAAGGAAAGTGTTTTACTTGAAATACAACACGACTGTTTATCACCCCTTCCTCCTAAACTATTAAACTTTCTATAGTAATATGTTGAACATATAATATTTGTCACAGAAACTTAAGGGGGGGGGGACACAAAAACTGCATTTTACTTCATGTATTTTTCTTTTACAATAAGGATTGGAAGCAAACGATGGCTGGGCTATAATTTGGAGATATTATAGCCTGTTTTCTTCTTCTTGTCCCTCAGGGGTATATTACCGCCTTCAATCAATTGCGTGGAGACGGCTTCATTGGAACACTATGGTGGAAAACAGATGTGTTGTAAGCCCACTGCTCAGGAACATCTGTGTCTCCGAGAAGCAATTGCTCACTTTGCATTTTAAGAAGGCTCTCTAATTATTCCAGCCACCTGGATCCCTACCTGCTATGTGCTGATACCTGAACACATATTCAGTTAATCATGTATTTATTGTGCATTGTTTATGTATTTTATTTGGCTTTTTATTTCTCTCAAGTTGTAGGAAGTTTCCAAGTATCATCTTAGAGTCTTATAAAATTGTACTCCCTGTAGTTTAATGCAGGGGTCTCCAAACTTTCTAAGCAAAGGGCCAGTTTACTGTCCGTCAGACTTTAGGGGGGCCAGACTGTAGCTGCTGAGAGTAGAAAATGCCTCGGCATCAGTGCCCTATCATCTGTTTTAATAGGGGGAATAGTGCCCCATTGTTTATATCAGTGAGAAGAATAGTGCTCCTTTGTTGATATCAATGAGAAGCGTAATGCCCCATTGATGGTGTCAGTAGAGGGGATAGTGCTCCATCATTGGTGACAGTTGGTGGAATAGTGCCCCAAGGGCCAGATAAAGGCAAGCAAAGGGCCACATCCGGCCCCCTGGCTGAAGTTTGGAGACCACTGGTTAAAAGCATGTGTTAGATTAACCACTTACCTACCGGGCACTTATACCCTCTTCCTGCCCAGGCTAATTTTCAGCTTTCAGCGCTGTCACAATTTGAATGACAATTGCACTGTCATGCAACACTGTACCCATATGACCTTTTTATCATTTTGTTTCACACAAATGGAGCTTTCTTTTGGTGGTATTTAATCACTGTTTTATTTTTTGCGCTATAAACAAAAAAAGAGCAAAAAATTTGAAAAAAAAGTGTTTCTTTGTTTCTATTATACAATTTTGCAAACAGGTAATTGTTCTCCTTCACTGATGTGCATTGATGGGGCTGCACTGATAGGCAGCACTGATGGGCACTGATGGGCACTGATAGGCAGCACTGATGAGGTGGCACGGATAGGTAGCACTGATGGGCACTGATAGGCAGTACTGATAGGCGGCACTGATGAGCTGGCACTGATGAGGCAGCACTGATAAGGCAGCACTGATGAGCTGGCACTGATGAGGCAACACTGATGATGCTGCACTGATATGCAATAATGATGGGCACTGATAGGCGGCACTGATGGGCACTGATAGGCAGCACTGATGGGCAGCACTGATGGGCACTGATGGGTGGCACTGACTGGCGGCACTGACTGGCGGCACTGATGGGCAGCACTGATGGGTATCATTGATGGGGGCACTGGTGGGTGGCACTGCTGGGCACAGGTGGGTGGAACTGTTGGGCACAGGTGAGTGGCACTGCTGGGCACTGTTGGGTGGCACTGCTGGACACTTGTGGGTGGCACTTCAGGACACAGGTGGTTGGCACTGGTGGGCATTGATCATCAGGGCACTGATGATCAGTGACAATCTGTTTTCTAACAATTGCCGGTTCTCGGCAGTACTTTCCTCACGTTGTGACAGTGTGAGGAAAGTGCAGCCGATAAGCGGCAACTGCATTTACCCGGTGATCTGCTGTGCCATTGGACACAGCTTATCACATGGTAAAAGACTGCTGTGATTGGCCTTTTACCACATCATGTGATCAGCTGTGTCATGGAGATCGCTGGGTGTGCGCCGCTGGGGGCGTGTTCTGGGAGGACGGCATATGACGCCCTACCAGAACTGGAAAACCACGCTGTAGCCGTCATTTGGCAATAGCATGGTTGGCAAGTGGTTACATTAAACAATAAAAAAAAAACACAGCAGAGGGATAGCCCACCCACAATTGTTACTTTATTTATGGGTGGGCTTGATTCACCCACCAGCATCTTCAGTGCAGTGGTGGATTATTATACTGTCTTAGCCATCAATTAATGAAGAAAGTTTGGAGTTTATGCAATACCCTTTATTGACTAACCTTAAAGTAGAACGATAGTCAAAACTTTTTTTTCATTTTGGATAGAGCAAAGGAGGGTTATAACTCCTGTCAGAATTTTTTTTTTACCATCTGTGTTCCATTGCAGAGATTTCCATTAACTTCCTGTCCCATAGCCAAACAGGAAGTGATTAGAAATCCCTGCATAATAAGGGAATTTCCTTGGGACCCTCCCAAGTCACCAGAACTACTGTCCCCATTGGAAGATCTCACCTCTACTACTTTTCTGGAAACAACCCAAAATTAGGGATTTTCTTTTACTTTAGCTTTCAATAATGGTAAATGAAACAAATAGGGCGAATCTTCTTAGTGGGGACACAGACAGCAATACAAAACCGACAGGTGTTCTAATCCCTCTGCACCTCTATCCAAAACTAAAAAAAAAAAAAATTGCCTTTATACTTTAACCTACCTAAGTTAAAGAGGTTGTAAACCCTTACATATACCCAGGGAAGTGACTAGCCTCAGAAGATGCACAGAGGTAAAACAAATCCTTCTACATAAGTTGTACATTTTTATCTGCAGTCTTCTCTTCTCTACATGCATTCACAGTCTAGAATTTTTATAGCTTGTCTGAGCTTTCAGAAAGTGGGCTGTGGAGAGCTGAAGTTACACACTACAGAGCTCAGTAAGGAGAGCTCTGAGAGCTGATTGGAGGGAAGGGATACCCTTCCCCCTTCACACAGCACACAGGAACAGAGCTGAGGCTTTCAATCACAGGCTGTATGCTATAGCTCCCTCTCCTGGCACCTTTTTTCTCTTGGTGTCAGGAAGACTTGTTAGATGTGATTCATGCTGATAGCAGAGGAATGAAACAGCAGACAAAAATGACAATTAGGGTATGATTTACTTAAACTGGAGAGTGCAAAATATGGCACAGCTGTGCTTGGTAGCCAATCAGCTTCTAACGTCAGCTTGTTCAATTAAGCTTTGCCCCCCAAAAAAACCTGGAAGCTGATTGGTTTCTATGCAGAGCTCTCCATTTTGAATAAATCAACCCCTTATTTCTCTAGATAGAGGCAAGTACACAGCATAGAGGGATATGCTTTCTTCATATTTAATGTCTGAGGTTTATAACCACTTTAAGTTATTAAAGATGCAAGCTTTCAGGTAATTAAGATCTCTTCTCAGGCTTTATATACAGTTATCCAGAAAATTGCAAATGTATTAGCTGGGGACAGCAGTGGTAAGACATTCTTTTGAAGTTTTCAGCTTTGATCTAACCATCTGATATGGATGTTGATGTAATAGGAGCAATCTAATTCTTGCTATGACATTTTGGAAGGAATCACTCTTTACCAAAGTTATGAGTTGGTATCTACCCCTTGGTTGAATTGCAGCCAGGTCTGGCACTGTGGAGATAATCAAATCAAAATCTCTGTGAATCCCCAAAGAAAAGTAAATCTTTCACCCTTGAAAGTGCAAATATCATAAACCTTTTCTACAAACCTTCCCCAAAAACTCAAATCCTACCCCACATTCCCAATATATCAAAAATGTCCACAGTGCAAAATCCAAAATTGTCCACACTATCCAATCTTCCAGCTGTGATAAATATCCGATGCATCACTCCAATCCAAGATACCTCAAAAAAATTAAACTAAATATAGTGCATGATCTTTCAAAATATAATATTATGTGATATCATGCAAAAGCACTAGTGATATAAAACATAATATAAGCAATATTATAAATCAACACGTTAAGTTAAAAATCCACACAACTCCACTAGTGATATTGTGAAATAATCACTCCAATAAGTGAAATGCAACAAATCCAAAGTATGTAGCCAGTGAAAAAGTGTACAAAACCAAATAAGTGCCACCACTCTGCGTTAGGATAACATACAATTACCCTCTTTCAGCTTGCACAGGCGTTTCACAAATCCCCATATGCCAGATGGCTTTCCTCTTATGGGAGTATGCAGTGGGATCCCCTGTTCCTCACAGGGCAGAGAAGAGAAAACTCAGTGGAGTATATATATGAAAATCACACATTTATTATCCGCTTACATTTAAGGAAAAAAACGTCCATCCTATGCTGAAACCACATCCAAGATGGCCGCGCTGCTCCTTCCGGTTTTGCATCTGACGTCACGACCCTTGGGTCGCAAAACCGTAAGAAGCAGCGCGGCCATCTTGGATGTGGTTTCAGCATAGGATGGATGGTTTTTTCCTTAAATGTAAGCGGATAATAAATGTGTGATTTTCATATATATACTCCACTGAGTTTTCTCTTCTCTGCCCTGTGAGGAACAGGGGATCCCACTGCATACTCCCATTAGAGGAAAGCCATCTGGCATATGGGGATTTGTGAAATGCCTGTGCAAGCTGAAAGAGGGTAATAGTATGTTATCCTAACGCAGAGTGGTGGCACTTATTTGGTTTTGTACACTTTTTCACTGGCTACATACTTTGGATTTGTTGCATTTCACTTATTGGAGTGATTATTTCACAATATCACTAGTGGAGTTGTGTGGATTTTTAACTTCACATGTTGATTTATAATATTGCTTATATTATGTTTTATATCACTAGTGCTTTTGCATGATATCACATAATATTATATTTTGAAAGATCATGCACTATATTTAATTTAATTTTTTTGAGGTATCTTGGATTGGAGTGACGAATCGGATATTTATCACAGCTGGAAGATTGGATAGTGTGGACAATTTTGGATTTTGCACTGTGGACATTTTTGATATATTGGGAATGTGGGGTAGGATTTGAGTTTTTGGGGAAGGTTTGTAGAAAAGGTTTATGATAGTGTGGAGATAAGATTGGGGAGAATAAATATCAAACCTCT
Source organism: Staurois parvus (assembly GCF_062004578.1). NCBI lineage: Eukaryota > Metazoa > Chordata > Amphibia > Anura > Ranidae > Staurois > Staurois parvus. The sequence continues at coordinate 67,724 of NW_028320663.1, forward strand.
CTTTTCTATGGATAAGTTGCCTACCTGCTTGGGTAAAGTTGGTAGGTACGTAATTTATTGGGGGCCAAGTTTAGAAATATACTGTAGCTGTGAGTACATGTGAAAATGAACACACATTTGACATATTGCAAAGTGACCTCTGTTTATTGTAAATATACCATTCAGATATTTTCCTTTTTCAGTAAGAATGCCCTTTCAGCACATTGCATCAGCATTCCTACATTTCATGTGTTCCTTGCGTGAATACCAAACGCTACAGATTTTACAATGCATTACAACACTTTCTTTTTCCTGGAGATCACAATTGGTATACACAGAAATATAAAGGTCTAGAGTTCTGGAGTCAGTTCTTAAATAGGGCAGTGTAATCTGGAAATAAGTAGAAAGCCTCATCATGCCGAGGTCATCCTGACCTGTGCTCAAATGCTCCTATTTTATAGTGAATTAAAACACACACATCATTCTTGCCAAATAATACTGCAATCTTTTCACCATCAAAAAACTTACTTTTCACATGACTTTTCTAGTTTTCTTTAGTCATAACATGCTATTCTATGATAGTCTGATATAGGTTAGCACATTTTTATATATATAAAAAGTATACAGGCAAGCACTAATGGAAATATTGAAGCAGCTAGCTCTTAAGGTATAGGTAACAATCCCAACAAGCTTAAGTATAAAAGAAGTACAGTGCTAAAAACACACAATCAATACATTTATTGATTGCGTGTTTTTAGCTCTGCACTTCTTTTACATTTTTATATATCTTTCATTACCTGAATAAATGCACATTCCTTACCTGGACGCCTGTGTGTCCTGACATTGCTAAAACGTTAGGGCAGTTAGATTCCTTTGTGTAGACCTGCTGAAATAAAATTAATTACAAGGTAAGCCACATAGTGCATTATTTTCTGTCAGTCGTAGGATAGCTATAAACTTGAAATTAGGTGAGAACAATGCATATATAATACAATTATAATCAAATAAGTGTGACCCTATGCCACTATTTGTGACAAAAAGAACCAAGATATGGGGTAGAAAAGGAAGGGATGGGGTCATATATGTTCTGAGCTGTCCCAACCTCTTGAATTTCTGCTTGTGGTCATTGCTGATATGAGTAGCTGTGGCTGAATGATTAGGTGACTGGAGTAGGCTCAAAAGGAAATGAAGAGATTTGGAATCATTCCAGGTAAACCATTTCAGGTCAAGCTATGGAAGCATGTTTGAATTGCCCAGATGAAGCTATAGTGTGCAAACCTGAAATGTAATCTGGATGGTTGGTCCTTCAAAGGGTCATGCCACCAAGTTGTGAATGTTAAAGTGCACATCAATGCTCACAGGGAACTTCTCTTATCTAGTTACTTTTGGTCTGCTAAATAGAACATTTTGTGCTGATTTACACTTGCTTCAACCTTAACATACATTAAAGTGCCTACTGCTTCAACATGCACCTTTTATGTGTTTTTAATGCTTTTGTGGTGCTTTGATGATGCTTTTTTGAAGCTTAATGAAGCTTACCAAATGCCCTGTGTGTATTGATTTTCTATTTGTTTTAAAAGGACCTAGCAGAACTACAGCTCAGTAGTACCCCCACTCAGCAGGTCCCCAGCTCATTAGTACCCCTGTTCTTCAGATCCCCAGTTCATCGGTACCCTTGTTTAGCAGATCCCCTGCTCAGCAGTACCCCCAGCTCTGCTGATCCCTCACTCAGTAGTAATGCCCAGCTCTGCTGATCCCCTGCTTAGTAGTAACCCCCAGCTCTGCTGATCCCTCACTCAGTAGTAACCCCAAGCTCTACTGATCCTCTGATTTGCTGATCTTCCTCTGTCTCTGGTCCCTGCTAAATTCTCTCTATATATTGCTCCCATGCTGTACACCACATGTGACATTGCTTGTTTCTCCTGCTCTGGTCCACCAGCTCTGCTGATCCTCTGGTTTGCTGATCCTCATCTGTCTCTGGTCCATGCTCATCTCCCGCTATATTGCTCCCATGCTGTTCACCACATGTGACATTGCTAATTTCTCTTGCTCTGGTCCACCAGCTCTGCTGATCCTTTGCTGCTCAGTCCTCGCTCTCTGGTCCCCACTAACCTTCCACTATAGCATTCTCATGTTGTACACCAAGAGTCCCGTGTGCTATTTGCTCCCCTCCAGTCTGGACCCAGCTCACCTTTCCGCTGCTCTTCGCCGCACACTAGATGTGATATCTTCACCAGACACTTCTTGAATATATACACATGAACCAGAAGTGACTGCTGGTGACTTCTTTTAGGTTCGCTTGTTGGTTTTCCCAGTGCATCCTGAGATATCTCATATCTGCAATACCTACAAAACAAAGTAAAGCTGAAACTGAATAAAAGCCTCTCAAAAGCTGCAAGTGCTGTTAGGGAGCTTTGTAATATACTTCTATGGAGGTTCTGGGGATGCTTTGAAGCACCAAGAAAGCGAGGTGGAGTATAATTTTTTAAATGAAGCAAAGCAAATGCAACATGTAAACAGGACTGTAAGCTTAACATTTTCTTTAGTAAAAGATGTTTTGATTTGCATTCAGAGTGCTTTAAAAAAGCATTTCCAATGCAACATTTTGAAGCAAGCGTAACAAGCCCTAAACGTATTCTGCCGTATCTATAGAAGTGCATAAATAACCCTACTGATCCAGTCTGAATTCTTGTGCCCATGCATTCTGCAGTGTTATCCCAAGGTGTATAATCAGCCTTTCCAGTTCTTTGCTTAGACTGCTAAACACTTACCCCTATGTTGTTAGGATGAGAAGAGGACGTAGTTTAGGCAACAGGGCAGACCTGACACCAAACCTTGTGATTTCAGTCCAGAAGAGGCACTGGAAGAGTACCTGAAAGCATGTTTGCCAGGATCAACAAGTATCTTTGTGTCCTTAAAGCCACCTTAACTACTTCCCATCCGGTCCTTGAACATAAACAGGTGGAAGGGAGCAGCACTGAAGCGGGTTGCTGTTTATAAACGGCCTTCGCATTCACTGCCTAGGAGCATGCGGCACCTCGATCCGGTACCTGCTGTGTCATCAGGACACAGCGGAACACCGATCGCTGTACGGGACCTCTGTGGGAGGTCCCGATTCATGTGATCCCTGATTGGCCAATTAGTGATCACATGAATAATAGTAAACAAGATGTCACTTCCTGACATCATTGCTTACTACTAGTGAAATCTGTGAATGATCACAGAGGTCATATGGTACAAGGTTATTCACAACAGCCTTGTACCATGTGACAAGCTGTGACCAATCACAGCTCTCACAGTAATTCTCAATGGCTGCAAGAATGCAGCCAGAGAGAAGGAGAAATTTGTGCTTTTACAGCCTTTATGGGTGTAAAAGCAATCAGTGTAAAAAAAGAAAAAAAATCTTCATCACTCCCCATGAGTAGTATAGTGTCAATATGCTGACACAGTACTGCTAGGGTGATGGTATGTTAAAAAAAACCCATAAATAATAATATAAAAAAAATAAAAATGTAAATATTTTTTTTTTAAATTATAATTTTTGGTTATAAACTATTTTTTTTTTTTACTAAAAAGATAGATGAATACATTTTGGCCAATATTTATGAAGAAAGATTATTTATTTGCAAAATGTTCTAAGAAAAACACTTTTTTTTTCAAAATGTTTGGCCTTTTTCATTTATATGGCAAAAAACAAAAATCCCAAAGGTTAATAAATACCACCAAAATAAAGTTTTATCTGTCTCAAAAAAATGCTAAAAAATTCATATGGGTACAGTGTTGCATGACCGCACAATTGTCATTCAAAGTGTGATAGCACTGAAAGCTGAAAATTGTCCTGGACTGGAAGGGGATGAAAGTGTCCAGACTTGAAGTGGTTAAACACCTCAGAACACATTCAATTATACATTCCTGCTATGTACTTGTTTATTTTTCTGTATCTCTCATAATTTCAGACAATGAAGTTATATATACATTGTTTTATTTTTTAAACAAACAAGGCTTTCTTTTTGCAAAACAAATCAAAATTATTTTATTTTGTATGCAATTATGAAAATGAAAAAATCAATTGTTTTTTATTTTGACTAATGTTAGTTTTAGCATCACTGTAGATTTCTGGTAAAAATCATGGCAAAGTAATTTACAAATACAAACAAAGTTTAAATATTAGTAAAAAAAAAGCAAAAAAAAAAATAGCTAAGGGAGAAGGGAAGGAAGGAACAAATTAAGGTTGATTACAGTTAACAAAGGTTTAATAAGGAGTTAAACATGAATACATTTAATTAAAAAACTTTTAACTTGTAAGGTGGCTTTAACTGATTTCATATTCAGATAAAAGGTAATTCATTTGATCTACATAAATGCCATTACATGATATTAAAGTGGTATTAAATCCAAAAGCAAAAAATAATATATTGCAGCTTGCCAATGCTTAAAATGGTTTTAAACCCTTACATATATCCAGTGAACTGACTGGCCTCTGGTGATACACAGAGATGAAGTAAATCCTCCTACGTATGTTGTACCGGTTTATCTGCAGTATTCTCTTCTCTACAGCTGTTAAGAGTGAAGAATGTATACAGTTTGTCTGAGCTTTCATAAAGCAGGGGGCACGGGAAGCTGAAGTTACACTCTGCAGAGCTCAGTGAAAGCTGATTGGAGGGAGCTTGAAGGACTATACAGTAGGTAATAATGAAGTGCTTTGATGGATTGGTGTTAAAACATATCTAAACAGCCTTATCAGGTAATTTTGACCCTTACCAATTTGCGTACAGAGCCAATAGAAGCATTGAGGATATTAGAGCTCTGGCACTACAGTCATCTGGAACACTCTGGCAACTACGTAAAAATGTTGTTCATTTGCTATAATTTGGCTTTTAACACCGCTGTCAAAGATCTATTGGCGCAGAAGATGCTGAAGCTGACTATGCTCTTTCCCTTTGCTCTTGGTTAAAGGATTTCTTGGTCGGGCAAGCAAATCGGGCAAGCATGTTTCATCCCAGCGTGAGGTCAGCATAGGAGTACTGCAAGGTTGTGTATTGAGCCCTCTTCTTTACTCTCTGTACATTTGTGATTGTACTCCCTGCTTTTCTACAAATAGTATCATCAAATTTGCAGATGATACCACCATAGTAGGTTGCATCACAAGAGGGGATGAGAAGCATTACAGGGAAGAGTTGGCCAATCTAGTAGAGTGGTCAGAGGCAAACAATTTGTCCCTAAACACTGGGAAGGAATGAAAAACTGATTTTAGGAAGAGCATGACTAACATGGTTCCATTTACATCAGAGGAGAATTGGTAGAGCAGGTATCAGCATTTGAGTTTTTAGGTATCAATATTACAGAAAATATATCTTGGTCATTGAATGTGACAGCTGTTACCAAGAGGTGTCAGCAACATTTATATTTCCTGAGACGTCTTAGGAAATCTGGCCTAAGGAAAAACATCTTAGAGCCCTTCTTACACTCCGCCATGGGAGTGTGCTGACATACTATATTTTAGCCTGGTATTCCACCTGCACACTGGCAGAGAAGGCTGCCCTTCCGAAAATAATCAAAGTTGCACAGAAGGTCGTGGGCTGTAGGTTTGTTTTTTTTAAGCAAAATTTACAAGTCCCTGTTGTGTCAACAGGGCAGGCAAAAGAGTAAGTGACCCATCCCACCTTGGAAAATATATTTTTGAACTACTGCCAACTGGCAGCAGGCTCAGAAACATAAAGGTGAGGACAAACCGATTCAAGGAAAGTATCTTTCCAAGAGCTATCCAGGCCCTATATGATAATTTTGAATAAACTATTCTAGCTCCAAGTGACTTTGCTTGTTTATGTGGTAGGGGTTTCTTTTAGGTTTTTATATGGGAGCGTGATGTTCAAATGTGTTTATATTGAGGTTGTTATATGTTTCGCATATGCGTGGAGTTTTTTTTTATAGAATTTCATTGTAAGTTATGTTGCAATGACAAGAAAAGTATTTGTCTTATCTTACCTTATCTTGTCATTTTGCACATGAAAGGCTGAATTTATGATGCAGAGCAGGACCTAGCTGTCAAAATGATATTGTAATTGTACCAGGAGAGTAGCAACAGGGGAACTGGAGCATAGTGCAGGAGATACACTTTAGAAATGTCTTAAAGTTTGCTAGTGTGTATCTTATACCCCCAAGACCTTTAAGTGGTTAAAAGGACAGAACATTGAGAAATGTGCATGTATGGCAGAAAGTGCATATAAATGCTCATATATACTGCATATTTCTTTGCCCTGAAATTCCATCCACTTTAAGCAGGAGCACACAGTGCATATATTATATTACCTCTATGCTGTGTGCTGATCTGTCCCATAGCTCTGTATCTCCACCTTCTTCTAATTGGCAAAGTGTCAGGACCTGGAATTTCAGCAGTGTCTGGTAGTGACTCTTCTTGATGAGCCACCTGGAATGCTGGGCAGCTCCATTCACAATTCCTAGGATGATCCTACCTTGAACATTGTTTGTCTTGAACCTTGAACTCTTAGCTCTTCTCAAGAACTTTCTGATTTAAGCCATGTCTCTGCATTTCCTGTTTGCCAGAATATTGTGCTCTCTCCAACCTATATCTCACTCTTTTTTCTCCTTGTCAGGGACATGTTGGCCGTGGCATAGATGAGGCTTGTAGCCACACATGAATGTGCAGTGTCTGGTAGTGACTCTTCTTGATGAGCCACCTGGAATGCTGGGCAGCTCCATTCACAATTCCTTGGATGATCCTACTTTGAACAATGTTTGTCTTGAACCTTGAACTCTTAGCTCTTCTCATGAACTTTCTGATTTAAGCCATGTCTCTGCACTACCTGTTTGCCAGAATATTGTGCTCTCTCCAACCGATATCTCACTCTTTTTTCTCCTTGTCAGGGACATGTTGGCCGTGGCATAGATGAGGCTTGTAGCCACACACGATTGCGCAGGCGTGAGCCTACAAATGCTCGTGCTGTTCTGTGCAGGCGTGTGCATATGCGCACACATGTGTGCAGGTGTGTGCGCATGGCAATGCACATTGGCTAATTCTGGTGCCTATTGGCCTATATAAGTGCAGCAGCTGCACTAGTGAATTGCTGTCTGTTCTACAGCTCTCCCTGTGTTCCTGTGTCCGTTCCTGTATTAATACCTCTGATTGTCCCGACTTATCCTGACCAGCGGTGGACTGACCATTTGGAAACTCAGGCACTGCCCGAGGGCCCAGGGTCAGTAGGGGGCCCCATGAGATGCCCCTGGTACCTTTTTCATAGGCTTTTTTGAGTTTGGGCAAGGACACAGGGGCCCCATGATCCCCTATTGCCCGGGGGCCCCATGATTTGTCAGCCTGCCCCTGATCCTGACCGTGCTTGAACACTTCCTGCACTGACCTTGGCTTGCTTCTTGGATTCTGTCTCTGCCTACGGTATCTGCCTCACTGCTGCTAACATTGGCCTATGATTTGACCTCTCTTCTGCCTGCCGTGTATGCTTGACTTTCCCGCCTGTTACCGACCTGGCCCGTCTGACCCTGCATCCAGCTTCACCTGCTACCAGCCTGCTCTGCTGTGTCATCTGCCCGCTGTCAGCCTGTCTGCTACCAGCCTGCTCTACTGCGCCATTTACGGCCAGCCTGCTCTGCAGTGACGTTGGCCTACAGCCTGCTGCTTCACTCCTGGCATCCATTCAGCAAGTCATCAGCTATTCCTCCGAAGACTACTGGACTGATCAGGCACTCATACCCCACCGTGCTCTTGTGGTTGCTGTTCCACCTTCAGTGGCCCCTGAGCCGGAGCTGTACGAGAAGCCTTCCTCTACATGTCAGGCTCAACAACAAGGTGCATGACACTCCTGCTGCCATTCATATCTTCGCTCCCATTTGTTACCACCCTTTGACTTGTTCCTTGACTACGCTTCTCCTTAATCCCAACCTGCAACCACTCATTACTGACCTTTGGATTGTTTACTGAGTACGCTTCTGCTTGATCCCTACCTGTTTCTCTGCTACAGGACCCCGGCCTCCTGGTGGGGTGATCTTGAGGACCGCGACCTGGTACTAACACGCAGCTAAACCCATCTCTACCATCAGGAGCTCTAGTGAATACTGGTTAGTACTTAGACCCCGCACCTCAAGTAAACCAGTGTCATTATACCACCAAGACCTTTAAGTGGTTAAAAGGACAGAAAATTGAGAAATGTGCATGTATTGCATATAAATGCTCATATATACTGCATTTTTCTTTGCCCTGACATACCATCCACTTTAAGCAGGTGCACACAGTGCATATATTATATTACATCTACGCTATGTGCTGATCTGTCCCATAGCTCTGTGAGCCATTTGTATACCTATCCCACTTGTCGGCAAGAGCTGCTCCACTGCTATAGCTACTGGCTTCCAAGCTTGACTCCAGACCATGACACAAAGGACACTATAAATGACATTGAAAATCTGGGCACCCTGAAGTGTCTCTGACTTGGTGGAAATCCCCTTTAAGTATTACAGAGTGTTGTAAAACAAAGAAGTTAAAATGAAATAAAGTTTCTGAAGTTTTAATTATGGTTGTATTGTGCTTTGTGATACTGCAGCTAGTTTGGGTCATGCAGGATTGAAAATGTGAAGTGTAATTATATCCATACAATGTGTATGTTTCTATGCTTTGCAGCTGTAACCCATCTAATACCCAGAACATTAAGCTATTACAGCTATAGCTGCCTTGTTCTATAACAAACGTGTCAAGTCATTGATCTTGTTCCTGTAATTTCATCTGCTGCGCTTGGCTCCTTGGTTCCTATGGATACCTCTTCACTGTGGATGGGCTGAGCGCTCACCGAGAAGCAGGTACCAATTTAGCTTTACAGAGGGAATTCAGATATTACACTGTGCCTAAGCTGAAAATGAAATCTGTGATCAATGAAAGCATTTACAAAGCAAGAAAATGAAACTGAGTGGAAGGAACATTACATTGACCGAACGTGGAAACAAGTTTGGCCTTTGTCGATGGAAAGAAAAGTTTGAGACAGTGAAGTTTAAATTATTCAGTTATATGTAAACTCAAAAGTAAGGGGCTTAATGTGAATTTGTACTTTGGCCATAACCTTAACTGGATGGCATTTACATAGATGTAGACCTGGGAGAAATGTATGAGGGTGATATAGTAGTGGTGCACGCAGGGGTGTATTTACCACAAGGCAAACAGGGCATCTGCCTAGGGTGGCATTTTTCAGGGGGGCATCAGCATCTTTCAGGGGGGGGCAGCTGCATTTTTCAGGGGGGCAGTGGCATTTTTCAGGGGGGCAGCGCCACCCCCCAAAGGAAGGGATGGAAGAAGAAACACACGCAACATGGGGACCTGGTGGGATCTGAGAGAGGCTGCGGGCTGCTTGATGGTGTATGCAGAGCCTGATTCTTGTTCCTGGGGATGTCTGGAGCTGTGAAAGTGAGTGTCTTCTCTCTCGCCGGGGGGGGGGGGGCATTGCCAGTGTATGGAGGGGGGGGGGCTAGTGGTAGTGGAAGGCTCTTTTGGGTGGGGGTGGGGGGCTGGGGAGTTCTTGGTCAATGCCAGGCTGTCTTCGTGGGGGAGGGGGGTGCTGTTCGGTGTCAGGGTCTCTCCGTGGAGGGGGGGAGCCAATTTTTGTGTTGCCTAGGGCAGCATGAAACCTAAATACACCACTGGGTACATGTAGCCTAAAGTGAGCGTGTGGCTAGTTTAACTAAGGGGTATGGCTAATTTAAATAATGAGCATGCATTCTTCATGTAATCAGCTTAACAAAAATAGAGATTTCATAGAATTCTTCCAACCTCAAAAAGGCTTTGATGTGCATTTGTAGCAATTAACAGCAGTGCCTAGATTCTTCTTTTCGCACTTGCAGTGTTTTTGACCCACCATTGCTACCAGCAGAACTGACTCCCTACCAACAAATCTATTTGCTAATATTATTATTAGGGTTTATATAGCAAATAGACATGTGCATTTCATTATGATTTCTTTTTCAGCCAGAAATTTACATTTTGGAGATTTGGATATATAAGAATCTTCAAATGGACATAGTTAGAGATGAGCGAATTATTCAAAAATTCGGTTCGGCTGATTCGCCGAATTCGCCGAAAAAATTTGATTCGATCCGAATATATTCGCCGCGAATTTAACTTATAAAAAGGTGTTTCTAGGCTTCAGAGAGCCTTTATATTAGTGAAGAACACTGTACCTTTCATTTAAATGCCCTTGGAGTGTGGAGCCACAGTGTGGCGGTGGAGGCAGCAGCAATGGGAGGCCATACAGCACCCTATGACAAAATGGAACCCACCAGCAGTGTGAGGAGACCTGAAAGTGGCACATGGCAGAGTGTGGCGATGGAGACAGCAGCAATGGGAGGCCGTACAGGGACCCATGACACACTCTGGACCTGGCAGCAGCATGAGGAGGCGGTACAGGGGCCCATGACAGATTACGGGCCTGGCAGCAGCATGAGGAGTCGGTACGGGGGCCCATGGCAGATTACGGGCCTGGCAGCAGCATGAGGAGGCGGTACAGGGGCCCATGGCAGAGTGGCGGAGCGTAAGCAGCTAAAATTGAAGGCCATACAGAGGCCTATGTTAAAAAGTCCCCCCAGCAGCAGCGTGGGGAGACGACTATCAAGAGTCCAATGGCAGAGTGGCAGAGCAGAAGCAGCTTCAATTGAAGGCCATACACAGGCCTAGGTTAAAAAGCGGAAGCCGTCAGCAGCGTGAGCAGACGACAGAGACACATGGCGCAGGGTGGCGGTGGATGCAGCAGTATTCGGAAGCCAAACACAGGCCTCGGTTAAAAAGCGGAAGCCGTCAGCAGCGTGAGCAGACGACAGAGTCACATGGCGCAGGGTGGCGGTGGAGGCAGCAGCAATGGAAGGCCATACAGCACCCTATCACAAAATGGAACCCACCAACAGTGTAAGGAGACCTGAAAGTGGCACATGGCGCAGGGTGGCGGTGGAGGCAGCAGTATTCGGAAGACATACACAGGACTAGTTTAAAAAGCGGAAGCCGTCAGCAGCGTGAGCAGACGACAGAGGCACATGGCGCAGGGTGGTGGTGGAGGCAGCAGTATTCGGAAGCCATACACAGGCCTAGGTTAAAAAGCGGAAGCCGTCAGCAGCGTGAGCAGACGACAGAGGCACATGGCGCAGGGTGGCGGTGGAGGCAGCAGTATTCGGAAGCCATACACAGGCCTAGGTTTAAAACTGGAACCCAGCAGCGTGAGCAGACGACAGAGGCACATGGCGCAGGGTGGCGGTGGAGGCAGCAGCAATGGAAGGCCATACAGCACCCTATCACAAAATGGAACCCACCAACAGTGTAAGGAGACCTGAAAGTGGCACATGGCGCAGGGTGGCGGTGGAGGCAGCAGTATTCGGAAGACATACACAGGACTAGTTTAAAAAGCGGAAGCCGTCAGCAGCGTGAGCAGATGACAGAGGCACATGGTGCAGGGTGGCGGTGGAGGCAGCAGTATTTGGAAGCCATACACAGGCCTAGGTTAAAAAGCGGAAGCCGTCAGCAGCGTGAGCAGACGACAGAGGCACATGGCGCAGGGTGGCGGTGGAGGCAGCAGCAATGGAAGGCCATACAGCACCCTATCACAAAATGGAACCCACCAACAGTGTAAGGAGACCTGAAAGTGGCACATGGCGCAGGGTGGCGGTGGAGGCAGCAGTATTCGGAAGACATACACAGGACTAGTTTAAAAAGCGGAAGCCGTCAGCAGCGTGAGCAGATGACAGAGGCACATGGTGCAGGGTGGCGGTGGAGGCAGCAGTATTTGGAAGCCATACACAGGCCTAGGTTAAAAAGCGGAAGCCGTCAGCAGCGTGAGCAGACGACAGAGGCACATGGCGCAGGGTGGCGGTGGAGGCAGCAGCAATGGAAGGCCATACAGCACCCTATCACAAAATGGAACCCACCAACAGTGTAAAGAGACCTGAAAGTGGCACATGGCGCAGGGTGGCGGTGGAGGCAGCAGTATTCGGAAGACATACACAGGACTAGTTTTAAAAGCGGAAGCCGTCAGCAGCGTGAGCAGACGACAGAGGCACATGGCGCAGGGTGGTGGTGGAGGCAGCAGTATTCGGAAGCCATACACAGGCCTAGGTTAAAAAGCGGAAGCCGTCAGCAGCGTGAGCAGACGACAGAGGCACATGGCGCAGGGTGGCGGTGGAGGCAGCAGTATTCGGAAGCCATACACAGGCCTAGGTTAAAAAGCGGAAGCCGTCAGCAGCGTGAGCAGACGACAGAGACACATGGCGCAGGGTGGCGGTGGATGCAGCAGTATTCGGAAGCCAAACACAGGCCTCGGTTAAAAAGCGGAAGCCGTCAGCAGCGTGAGCAGACGACAGAGGCACATGGAGCAGGGTGGCGGTGGAGGCAGCAGCAATGGGAGGCCATACAGCACCCTATCACAAAATGGAACCCACCAACAGTGTAAGGAGACCTGAAAGTGGCACATGGCAGAGTGTGGCGATGGAGACAGCAGCAATGAGAGGCCGTACAGGGACCCATGACACACTCTGGACCTGGCAGCAGCATGAGGAGGCGGTACAGGGGCCCATGACAGATTACGGGCCTGGCAGCAGCATGAGGAGTCGGTACGGGGGCCCATGGCAGATTACGGGCCTGGCAGCAGCATCAGGAGGCGGTACAGGGGCCCATGGCAGAGTGGCGGAGCGTAAGCAGCTAAAATTGAAGGCCATACAGAGGCCTATGTTAAAAAGTCCCCCCAGCAGCAGCGTGGGGAGACGACTATCAAGAGTCCAATGGCAGAGTGGCGGAGCAGAAGCAGCTTCAATTGAAGGCCATACACAGGCCTAGGTTTAAAAGTCCCTCACAGTTAATTCCAATAACGAACTCTACTCCTCCGTGCAATCTACTTACGAGACCCTGGGCAGGTCTGGGTCCAATTTGTTGTAGAGATTGGTTTTGTTCAGCCATGCTTGAGCGAGTAATAACAGGTCTGTGCTGCCCTTTGGTTTCTGGCTTAATGCGCACAACACTGAACGTCCCAGCGTTTGGCAACGATTTGCCGTTAAGTGATGCAAACCCGCTGAACCACATTCATGAGGAGCCGGTACAGGGGGCCATGAATCAGTATGGACCTGGCAGCAGCGTGAGCAGACGACAGAGGCACATGGCGCAGGGTGGCGGTGGAGGCAGCATTATTCTGAAGCCATACACAGGCCTAGGTTAAAAAGCGGAAGCCGTCAGCAGCGTGAGCAGACGACAGAGACACATGGCGCAGGGTGGCGGTGGATGCAGCAGTATTCGGAAGCCAAACACAGGCCTCGGTTAAAAAGCGGAAGCCGTCAGCAGCGTGAGCAGACGACAGAGGCACATGGCGCAGGGTGGCGGTGGAGGCAGCAGCAATGGAAGGCCATACAGCACCCTATCACAAAATGGAACCCACCAACAGTGTAAGGAGACCTGAAAGTGGCACATGGCAGAGTCTGGCGATGACATCAGCAGCAATGGGAGGCTGTACAGGGACCCATGACACACTCTGGACCTGGCAGCAGCAAGAGGAGGCGGTACAGGGGCCCATGGCAGAGTGGCGAAGCGTAAGCAGCTTAAATTGAAGGCCATACAGAGGCCTATGTTAAAAATAATAACATGTTTGGGGCATGATTCATGGCGGATTTAGTCAGTTGTGTCAGGAACTGGTGGTTTGAAATCCAGACTAATCCACGCCTGATTCATTTTCACAAACGTGAGTCTCTCCACACTTTGGGTTGACAGTCGTGTCCTCCGCGGAGTTACAATACCTCCTGCCGCACTAAACACGCGCTCCGATGCCACGCTACTGGCCGGGCATGACAGCCTTTCAAGGGCAAATTCAGCTAGTTGGGGCCAAAGGTCAAGTTTCGTTGCCCAGTAGTCAAGGGGATTGTCTACCTCGGTTGGCAGGGTGCTGTCCAAGTAGGCCCAAGCCTGTTGTTTGAGGTCCTGCTCCAGGTCCACCTGATGCTGCTGCTGCTGCGGCTGGTTAGTAGTTTCCTCACTGCGCTGGTGAAGAAAGCTACTCATCATCGACTGCAGACTGAGGCAGCCGCTGCTGGTGGAGCTGCCACTGCTCCTACCACCCCACCCCTCCCCTGCTGCCATGGCAGCGGAACGCGAGCGCACAGGGCCCACAGTGTCTGAGGATGGACGTTGGCGCACAAAGGCAGAGACCAACTGACTACATAGGTGGTTTTTATAGTACGTTATTTTGGCCTCCCTCTCAGCAGGTGTGAAAAAGGCCACCATTTTTGAACGGTAGCGAGGGTCCAACAAGGTGGACAGCCAAAAGTCATCCCTCTGTCTGATGGTTATTATTCGGCTGTCGCTACACAAGCAACCGAGCATGCTATGGGCCATTTGTGCCAAGGAATGCGAGGGACTCCCTGCCTCCATCTCCACAGCATACTGCCACGGTGCGTCTGGGTCCTCTGTCTCCTCCTCCTCCTCTACCAGATGCTCCTGCTCCTCCACTCCTGTCCGCTGAGTGGAAAAACCACCCATTTCACTCAATAATTCCTGAGCACCAATGTCCTCCTCTACCTCCTCCTCTTCTTCCTGTCCTGCCCCCACAGGGGTCATGTGGCGTTGAGATCTGTGCGCCACGTCTACCGCACCCTGACCAGCCATTGTTAACAGCATTTGTTCCAGGACGTGCAACAGAGGAATGACGTCGTTCATCCCATAGTCCTGCCGACTCACGAATAGCGTGGCCTCCTCAAAGGGCCTGAGCAAGCGGCAGGTGTCACGCATGAGCTGCCAATGGCTGACATCTAAGTTACACAGGGGAGTACCTTTATCCGCTTGTAACATCAGGAAATCGGTGATGGCCTTTCGCTGTTCGTAAAGGCGGTCTAACATATGTAGGGTTGAATTCCATCTTGTTGCAACGTCGCAGATCAGGCGATGCTGTGGAATTCCGTTCTGCCGCTGCAGCTCAAGGAGGGTGTGCTTTGCTTGCGGTGTAGGAATGGCTGAAATGCATGCAAAGTTTACGTGACATTTTAAGGATGTCTTGCAGTGGGATGGTGGATTTTAGGAACCGCTTGACAACCAGATTGAACACGTGAGCCATGCATGGCGCATGGCACAACCTTCCTTGACGCAGAGCAGACACCAGTAGAAGACAAGATGGCGGCGGGAGCAGACACGCTTTAGGAGCTCCTGCGCTCCTAGCCCCAATCCGCTGCCATTCGGGCCGCAGCGGAACCCAGCGGGGCCCCTAAGACACTCCCGGCCCAGCCTGACCACCAGGGACCACTTCTGGACCTTTTCCCGGAGCCCCGGAAATCGCGGCCTACCCGCGCACCCGAAGCCGCGGCCTTGATTTTGGCCGCGGCCGAGCCGCGATCGGACTGGATCGCCGGACATCTACCCGGACCGTCACCGCTCTGCCCACCGGGTCCCGCCGACCTGCCTGCCTGCCCAGGGCCCTCCCCATCAGCCCTGGGTCCTCGCTGATCACCCTGGACCACCAGGAACCGGCACGGCCTCACGGTCTCCCTGGAGCCCTCCCTAGCTCTGGGACCACCCCAGACCACCCGGCACCCAGCCGCCACCTCGGGGCACCCAGCTGCTCGCACCCGGCGACCCTGCCTGGGAACTGCTTCAGGCCTCCAAGCACCCTGCGGGCCACCCTGCACCAGCCAGCCCCAGACCAGGAACCTTTCCAGGACAACGCCGCACCTCCGCTACCTGCATCGAGGGGATTCCGTAAAACCATGGGTCTTTAATGCCGTTCCAGATATTGCAATGCATTGTTGATGAGGATTCTCCCGTCCTTCCCATCTCTTGGCCTTTGCTTGGCAACTCGAAGTCTAAGCTCCCAGCTAACACCCCTGGACACCCAGCACCCAGCTACCGGGTACCCAGCTACCACCCCTGGACACCCAGCACCCAGCTACCGGGCACCCAGCTACCACCTCTGGTCACCCAACACCCGGACCACCCAGCGAATCGAGACGTCGCCCAGCGAATCGAGACGTCGCCCAGCGAATCGAGACGTCGCCCAGCGAATCTCCCAGACCCGGACCACCCAGCGAATCTCCAGTCACCGAGCCGCCAGCATCACCAGACACCTTGCCTGCCAACGCCCCCCAACATCGCACCCTACGTCCCCTCCACTCGCCGATCCACCAGACCTACTGATGCCCCCTCGGACGCCAGCATACTGCACCCACAGATTGCAGCCAGCCAGCTGCTGGACTCTACTCCCACTCTCCCCCTACAGAAGGACTCTAGTGGACTCCTCCACGGTGATATAGACTCTCCACATCACCTCGCCCTGACCCGTATCCCTTCACCTCCCCTGTCCCGAACAGCACTGCACTCACCCCAGCATGCCACCTGCACTTCTCCTCCTCGTTTTCCTCTCCTCCATCCCAAAAATCGCCTCCCTCTACCCGCCCACCCCCCCAAAACAGCTCTACATTGCCCCTTCACTTCTGCCCTCTCCCCACTACAGCACTCACCACCTCCTCCTGGTACTCCACTCCCCGGTCGACCCACGTGCCACCACTACCAGACCCACACGCTCCTGCACCTCCCATTCCCATGCCACCCTCCTCACCCTTCTCCTTCTCCTATCCGCTGGGGACATCTCCCCGAACCCTGGCCCCTCACCACCTCTCCCCCCCTCCAGGGACCCCCCTGCTCCCGCCAGCCGCCGCAACCCCCTCAACCTCATACCTGTGCACCTCCTCCCCACATCCATCCCCCCTCTCTCGGTTGCACTTCTGAACGCCCGCTCGGTTTGCAACAAACTAACTGCCATCCATGACCTCTTTATCTCCCGCTCCCTCAACCTCCTAGCCATCACCGAAACCTGGGTACAGGCCACCGACTCTACCTCCCCTGCGGCACTCTCTCATGGAGGTCTCATCTGGTCCCATTCACCAAGACTGGGCGGTCACAAAGGTGGTGGTGTCGGCCTGCTCCTATCACCGCTGAGCACCTTCCAGGTCCTCCCTAACCCCCCCTCCCTAACCTTCTGCTCCTTCGAGGCTCACTGCATCCGGCTCTTCTCACCCACCCCCTTAAGGAAGCGGATCCATAGCCCGCTTCCTGGATGACTTCGCCGCCTGGCTTCCCTTCTTCCTCTCCTCTGAGCTACCGACCATCATCCTCGGGGACTTCAACATCCCCATCAACGACCACAACCCAGCTACCTCTCAACTCCTCCACCTAACCACCTCCTTCGCGCTCACACAACACACTCAATCCTCCACCCACATCAATGGGAACACCCTGGACCTCGTCTTCTCCCACCTCTGTACCCTTAACCACTTCACTAACACCCCCTTCCCTCTCTCCGACCACCACCTCCTCATGTTCTCCATCTCCCCTTCCCCTAACTCCCCCCCCCCAGTGCGCCAAACCATCACCAGCCGCAACCTCCGCAACCTGCACCCGGCCCCCCTCCACTCGGCTGCCGACCGCTTGCACGACAGCATCCTTCCACTGTCATGTCCTGACCTAGCCACCACCGCGTACAACGACTCACTATCAGCCACCCTAGACTCTCTGGCACCCCTAACCACACGCAACATCAAACCCAGACCGCTCCAACCATGGCAGAACGACCACACTAAATGCCTCAAACGTCGCAGTCGTGCGCTGGAGAGACTATGGCGCAAAACCAGGTCCCCCTCATGCATTCTCCCTCTACAAATCTGCCTTCCTCACCTACACCTCCTCCCTCCACGCCGCCAAGCAGGCCTACTTCGTTGACCTGATCAACACCCTCTCAAACTGCCCTCGCCGACTCTTCTCCACCTTCAACTCCCTGCTCTCTCCCCCCCCTCCTCCACTCAGTACCTCACTTACCGCCCACGAGATTGCCACTCATCTCCATAGCAAGATTGACGCAATCCGCAAGGACATAGTCAACTTGCAGTCTACCTCCCCATCTAGCCTCTCCCCTTCCATCACCCTCTCATCTCTCCCCTCCTCTGACCTTGCAACGGCACTGCCCCCCACCACACCCAAGGCCCTGCCTACCGTAACCCCCCCATCACTGCACTCCTTCAGCCCTACTACCACTGAGGAAGTCACCAGAGTCTTCTCAGAAGCCTACCTGCCCCCTGGACCCTATCCCCTCTCAACTCCTCCGGTCACCCCCCTCTTCCCTCATCCGCTCCCTTACCCACATCTTCAATCTCTTCCTCGCTACTGGCGTCTTCCCCTCCCCCCTAAAACATGCGCACATCACCCCCATACTCAAAAAGCCCTCCCTTGACCCCTCTGACCTCAACAACCTCAGACCAATTTCCCTGCTGCCACTCATGTCCAAGCTCCTTGAGCGCTTGGTCTACGATCGCCTAAGCGCCCACCTAACTGACAACAACCTCCTTGACCCACTACAGTCCGGCTTCCGTCCCCTACACTCCACCGAAACTGCCCTCCTCAAAATCACCAACGATCTACTAACCGCCAAAGCCAAAGGCGACTACTCTGTCCTCCTCCTCCTAGACCTCTCTGCGGCTTTTGACACAGTCGACCACCCCCTCCTCCTTAATAAACTACTCTCCCTTGGCATCAGAGACACCGCTCTCTCTTGGTTCTCGTCCTATCTATCCCAACGCTCCTTCAGCGTTTCCTACAACGGCGCCACCTCCTCTTCCCTCCCCCTCTCTGTTGGGGTCCCCCAGGGCTCTGTCCTTGGACCCCTTCTCTTCTCCATCTACACCTCCTCCCTTGGCAAACTCATACACTCCCACGGCTTCAATTACCACCTCTATGCTGATGATACTCAAATCTACCTATCCACCCCTCACCTCACCCCCACATTCTCCGCCCGCATCACTCACCTCCTAAACGACATCTCTGACTGGATGTCGCTCCATTTCCTCAAACTCAACCTCTCCAAAACCGAGCTTCTCGTCTTTCCCCCTTCCCGTGCCCCCCCCCCATCCTTTCCATCACTACCAACAACACCACCATCAATCCCGCCCAGCAAGCCAAGGTCCTTGGCATCATTCTGGACTCAAACCTTTCCTTCCAACCTCATGTCAAATCACTCACAAATACATGCAGGCTCCACCTTCGCAACATCGCCAAAATATGCTCCTTCCTTACCCCAAACACTACTAAACTACTCGTTCACTCCCTGATTATCTCACACCTTGACTACTGCAACTCCCTCCTCATCTGCCTACCCCAGTGCAAACTCTCCCCGCTTCAGACCATCCTGAACTCAGCTGCCAGACTCATCCACCTCACCAGCCGCTCCACCTCTGCCACCCCCCTCTGCCTCTCCCTCCACTGGCTCCCCATTGCCCAACGCATTAAATTCAAACTGCTCACTCTGACCTATAAAGCCATTCACAACACTGCCCCTAACTACCTCACCGACCTGATTCCCAAGTACCACCCTACCCGTACCCTTCGCTCTTCACAGGACCTCCTTCTATCTTGCTCCCTGGTCTCCTCCTCCCACGCACGACTGCAAGACTTCTCCAGGTCCTCCCCCATCCTCTGGAACTCACTACCCCAATCCATCAGACTGTCACCTTCCCTCCTCACCTTCAGGCGCTCCCTGAAAACCCACCTCTTCAGGGAAGCCTACCCCACCCTCACCTAACAGCCGCTGCCCTTCCCTCCTCCTACCACTCCATCCCCCACAGCCATTTCCTCCTGTACCTCTACCCCCTCCCTCCTAGATTGTAAGCTCGAAAGAGTAGGGCCCTCTTACCCCTTGTGTGCTGTTTGATGTTACTGTACTGTTTCATGTATTGTCCCCCCTCTATTGTACAGCGCTGAGCAAACCCTTTGGCGCTATATAAACTCGATAAATAAAATAAATAAAATAAATGTTCTTTCCGTTGTCGGTCAACATGGTTCCGATTTTCAGTTTGCGCGGAGACAGCCATCTGTCGATTTCTCTGTTCATTACACTCAGAAGTTCCTCCCCTGTGTGACTACGTTCGCCAAGGCATACCAGGTGCAGCACAGCGTGACACCGTTGCACCCTGCACATGTGATATGCCGGTCGGGTAATGGGACTTGGCACGGGGGTGGCGGCTGAGGACACGGCGGAAGAAGAGGTGGTAGAGGCGGACATCTTTGCTGGACCAAGGACGTGCAAACATGGAGGCAAAAGCGGCGTGACCTGTCCAAGTTGCTGGTGCAGCTGTGCCGGCAGCACGTTCACCCAGTGGGCCGTAAATGACATGTACTGTCCCTGACCGTAGTTACAGCTCCACACGTCGGCGCTGCCGTGCACTTTGGCAGGGACCGACATGCTCAAAGACTGGCCCACCATCTCTTCTACATGTGAATGCAGGGCTGGCACTGCCTTTTTGGCGAAGAAATGCCAGCTTGGCACTCTCCACCGCGGCTCGGCACAAGCCATCATTTCTCGGAAAGGTGCTGAGTCCACCACTTGGAAAGGGAGGGACTGCAGCACCAGCAACTTGGACAGGAGGACGTTCAGCTTCTGCACCGTCGGGTGCATGCTCGCAAACTGTTTTCTCTTGGAAACGGATTCCAAGAAAGACTGCTGACGGAATCCGTGAAGAGGAGTAGCAGGAGAAGGAGCATCTGAACGAGCGGAAGATGCCAACGAGCGACAACTCCCCTCAGCAGAGGTGTTGGAGCCTTGACTGGCTGATAGAGGGCGATTGACGTCGGGTGACGGAGCAAGTAACGGAGCGGGTGATGGAGCGGGGGCTGGGGCAGGCAGAACCGCCGTATCTTTATCACGGTTTTCCCAGGCCACCGAATGGCGACGCTGCATATGCTGACGCAACGCTGTAGTCCCAACATTGGCCCCCTGGCCACGCTTGACTTTCTGGCCACATAGTCGACATATGGCTACGTTTACTTCCTCGGGCGGCTTGACGAAAAATTGCCACACCGCCCAGTAGGAAACTTTGCCCCCGCTACTCCTCACTGGCTGACTGCTACTTCCTCCGTGCACACCGACACCACTACTGGCCGTGGTGGTAGGCTGCAGTGGAGCTGGTGCTCTACTCCGTGGCCGTTTGGCTCCACTGACACTGCTGCGACCCTGCTGCCTCCTGGGCAACCCACCGACTGTTTTGCTCGCTGGCAAGCTGGCACCCTCTTCTCCTGATGATGCGGAAGCAATAGCCTGATGACGACGAGGCTGCCAAGTGCGATCAGCCTCATCATCATCAATTAGGGTCTCCGCGTCACTACTAGCCCCCACGGCTGCGTGTGGGTCAGGAGACAGACCTGTCTCTAGACCGGCTACCGAGCCACTCTCCTCGCCAGTACTTATTCGCCTGTTTGCTGAAGAGGCGGATGTCTCCCCCCGTTCCTGACCGCCCTCTGTTAGCTCTTCCTCACTGTACAGTGGGGCTGAGCCCACAGCATGCGATACTTTGCTTGGTGAGGGAACACCAAAGGACAGGGGCAGGTAGAGGACACGTGATTTCAGTGGGCTTGCTCCCGGGCCATGCCAACTAACGGTTGTGTCTGACGTACCCACCGACCGTTGGCTGTAGGTGTCAGAGGTGACCTGGGAAGAGGAAGACGACCGAGTCAACCAGTCGATGACGGCAGGGTTGTCGGTGGAGACACGACCGCTGGATGACACCGGGAGCACTGGCCTCTGGCTGCGACTAGTGCTGCCTCGACCCCTTCCTCTGCTGCCACGTCTGCTCGCTCCTGAAACATTGCCTCCTCTGCCACTCCTCTGCGTGTTGTCTGACATACTCTTTAATTCAATAAGCACCCCAAAAATAAAACCGGATTTAACTCTTTGAACGTACAATAGTGCTTGTGAAGCAGAAAGTCAGTTTATTTAGCACAATCGGTCAATTGCAGCTTGCCGTTGGCTGTAAACTGTACGTTTATGTCACTGGAATGCACTAATCACCCAAAAAATATTACCGCCACCCGGCGTGTATATGGATTTAACTCTTTGAACGTACAATAGTGGTTGTGAAGCAGAAAGTCAGTTTATTGTACACAATCGGTCAATTGCAGCTTGCCGTTGGCTGGAAACTGTACGTTTCTGTCACTGGAATGCACTAATCACCCAAAAAATATTACCGCCAGCCGGCGTGTAAATGGATTTAACTCTTTGAATGTACAATAGTGGTTGTGAAGCAGAAAGTCAGTTTATTTAGCACAATCGGTCAATTGCAGCTTGCCGTTGGCTGGACACTGTACGTTTCTGTCACTGGAATGCACTAATCACCCAAAAAATATTACCGCCAGCCGGCGTGTAAATGGATTTAACTCTTTGAACATACAATAGTGGTTGTGAAGCAGAAAGTCAGTTTATTTTGCACAATCGGCAAACTGCAGCACCAACTGTGCACAACAGCCACCAAAAAAAAAAAGGGTGTATGTCACTTTAAATTTTCGATTCTTTGATAGCTGTGGCCCTAAGTAACGATTCTGTGTCCCTGAGTAACGATTCTGTGTCCCTGAGTAACGATTCTGTGTCCCTGAGTAACAATTCTGTGTCCCTGAGTAACGATTCTGTGTCCCTGAGTAACGATTCTGTGTCCCTGAGTAACAATTCTGTGTCCCTGAGTAACAATTCTGTGTCCCTGAGTAACGATTCTGTGTCCCTGAGTAACGATTCTGTGGCCCTAAAGTCTCTGTGGCCCTAACTCTGTCCCTTCATACACACAGGTCTGTCTCTCTTGAATGACCGGAGGCTAATGGAGAATTCTAAGATGGCCGCGATTTATAGCTCCACCATTACACAGTGCTGGCTGGCTGGCTGCTGATTGGCTAATGCAATCACATGTCATGCCTTGTCTGCGCGCCTTCCCAGAGATCCCCGCTCCGTCGCCACACATGTCGCCGCCATTTTTTGGAAAATTCGATTCGTGCATCCGAAGTGTGCTAATCTTCGGATTCGGCGCAAATCGAATTTTTCCAAATCTTCGGAACGAATTCCACTTCGTCATGTTCGATTCGCTCATCTCTAGACATAGTAGCAAATGTTAAAGAATAAAAAAAAAAAGTTATAACGAACTTCATGAATGCATTTCGAATGATGTTACATGACGTGGTAGTAGTTCAGGTCCATGGGGAAATTAATTCAATTTTCAATTTTGTTCAATAATTTGAAATCAGATAACAGATGGATCCGAATTTTATTCCATCTGTTATTTTGGATGCACATGATGCCATTCGATATCGTTCAATCAGCTCATGCCATTTCTCTTGGTAGGTTGGACTAGTGTCCTAAAATATTGAATCTCTCCAATTTGATAATATATCGAATATATAGTAATCTTCTGGAAAAATTGCAACATTTTTCTAATCCACCCAGACCAAAGTATATATGAAGTGAATGCTGAAGGTAGAAAATGAATTCCATAAACAAATCTGTTCAACATAATGAATATGACAAAACTAAATTCTTCAATGAACTAATGCATTCGAAACAAATTGACATTTTTCAGAATGCACATGTCTAATAGCAAAAACTATTTATACAGCATTTTTTTCAATCAGATATTTTTTATTTTGTTTACCAAGCTTTTTCATCATACAAACAAACAGAGATAGAAACCATCCTCCAGGATAGGCCCAGACAGTAATATAATTAGTATTGCGTTAACAAAATCAAAGAAAATTGAGACACAGCTCCATATATGATAGAATATTTCTCACAGGTATTGCAGGCTTAGTAGATCAAAACCAAGTATTTTAAACAGGGCAATTTATAGCACCGAAGTACCAATGAGACCATGTACCGTTGAATTTGCACATTGCATTGTGCAGATAAGTGTGCCCCTCGAAGGTAACACGTTTGTTCAATTCCACTGAGGGAAGTGTGGAGGAAACTCATTTTAAGGCTATCATTTTGCAGGCCACAAATAGGGATTGTAGTACAGCAAGTGATGTGCAGTCATTGGTGGAAAAAAAAGTCAAAGTATCCGCTTGAGGTCAGCCACAAGTTTTGTGCAGAAGACTCCAAACAAGGGTGAAAATACATCCCTCCCAATGGGATAATGCTACAGGAGATGAATTAGGGTGACTTGTGGATGTGCTCATATGTGTTGCAGGGATCACTGCATAGGACAATTCTGTGCAAGAATGCAGAAGCATGGAAGACTCTATGTAGGATAAATAGTTAAAGTGTTACTAAATCCAGAACAGTAAAATCAGAGTGGATATGCAGTAAAGCATGCTTATTCTCACTGTGGAAACTAAGGGTTTAACCCTCCTAACTATGTAAAAAGGCTGTTTGATCCTTGTTTTCTCTGATTCTCTCCTTTTTCCACAGTCCCCAATTCATAGGCTGATAGTACAGAACCCTAGGAAACACTGTGCACATGCTCAGTTTGGTGTGTATTGCTAGAGAGGTTTTGTTTGGGCGGTGCACCTGATCAGCACAGGGCCAATTATCACTGTCCAGACAGAGGGTCCGGGGTTATGTAGCCTTATAGGACAGTCAGAGGAGAATGAAAACTCCTCCTACAAGATTAACTACTGCTCATTCGCACAATGATAAAAGTCACAAGACTACTATATAATGCTGATGAGAAAAAGTATTTAGTAGTTTATATTTACTAAAATAATTGCATTTCTGTGTTCTGTGTAATGTGGGAGACCGTATATAGTAAATGCAGGATCCTGGGTTTAATAACACTTTAGGTCAGCCTATGTGAGGGGGAGAGTGATGTCTTTTGAACAGCGTGTAGACTTTTTTCCCAGATGTAATCAGGTATAGGTCCCAAGACCTTTTCCCAATTTTGTTTACATAGGTGGGTGAATTTACACAGATATGGGGTAAAGCAGTGTAACAAATAAAAAGGCAGGTTATGCTACAAGACTCACATTTAGTCTGGAGCTGTTCCCTACAGTCCTCTTTTTCAGCCACAAGATGTTCTTAGTTTTTCCCTGGTTGAATGATGCCCAGTCACGTCATTCAACCCAGAAGACTGAGGGCCTACAGTGAATGCACGGTGTCATGGCCCTGTCCCCTACGGGGACACCAGAGTGTCTTGATTCATAGGATATCAAAGCAGAGAGTGGCGTTTATGTCATCACGGCAGAGCAGCTCTCTGCATCAGCAGAGAACTGCTCCAGGCCAGATAAAACGTGAAGAGGAAGAAGACCCAGTGCGGTTTATTTACTTAAGGTGGAGAGTACTAAATCAGGCTCACTTCTGCATAGAAACCAATCAGCTTCTAAGTTTTATGGCCAAAGCTTAATTGAACAAGCTGAGGTTAGAAGCTGATTGGTTTCTCTGCAAAATGAGTCAGATTTTGCACTCTTCAACATTAGTAAATACACCCCAGTGTGTCACGTGATAGTCAGTAAGTATAACAAAAAAAAGATCATATACAATAAATGTAACACCTTGTCATGATATTGCTAATGAACTACATTTCCCAGAGGAGTTAGCGTGTGGGTGTAGGCAGATAAATACAGAAGCCCAGGACCCCAGGGCAGGAAATGAGGGTGAGAGCTGGAGAGCAGGTGTGGAGGAGAAGGTCGTGCGGGACACTGGGGGACCAGGCCAGGCTAGGAGAAGGAGAAGCTGCTGACACCGCTGACGAGTCTAGTGAGCTGTCCTGTGGGCCGGTGGTCCAGGGTGCTGCTGTTCAGAGGGATCTCTGACAGAGGAAATGCAGGAAACATTGGGGGCCCCCATCTACAAAGAGACCATCAGCTACCTGATCAGTGTTCCTCTGACTGGAGGTGGTGTCAGCAGGGGTTGGGCTTTCAGAGCAGGGTCAGGCAAGACAGGAAGCCCAAAGATTACTCACTGACCCCTGAGGGGGTAGTGCTACATAAAACATAAGAGACCCCTGGGAAGGGGGGGGGGATATGGGGCCAGTGGAGCTAAACCTGGAATTAAACTTTAAAGAAAATCTAAACTCTAACAAGACGTTATGTAATTTGCTAAAGCACTATGTGCAATAAACCATTGTTTTTTTTTCCTGTGTCACCTTGTTTCATCTTTTTTGTTTCATCTTTTTTTTTGCATCTTACTGCTGCTGTTCACCTCCAGTCTTTTATCAACATTCTGTTGACATTGTCACCTGCACATCATTGCTCTGGAATAGCTTCCTGATAGTGAAGATGGACCATTGCTCTGCGATGTTTGTTAGCATGGCCACTTGTTGCTTTATCTGGAATGGGGGGGGGGGGGGGGGGGGGTGGAGGTATGTAATAGAGTGACAACATAGGAGCACAAATGGGACCCAGTTGTCCCCTGTAACAGAAAGTGCCTGTCCATGGCAGAATCTCTATGTATTATTTTAATGAAACTTGCAGATTTAAAAACATTTCACACAAGTTTTGAAACTGAATTGACAATAAAACTAGGTCTACTTAACAGGAGTTTTTCTATTTTAGACTGTTAGTAATTCTTGACTTAGATAAAAAAAGATTTATTGTACAGTTTCAGGCAAAAAGGGTTATACAGAAGATCAACTTCTTGATTTTAGTCCTTATGGTTACTGTTTGAAGCAAGATAAATATGTTTGTGCTTTATGAAATACCATTGGTATTTTCAGGTCAAAGTAAGTAAGTATTGCTTGAGGAAATAATTTCTTTGGCTTGCCTGTGTAGCACAAATACAGATAAAAGTTATGTTGCCTGTACGTGAGCCAATCAGGCCACCTCATGCTTCTCTTCTTCAGCTGCGGGCAGAACAATCTGCGACAGATTTTGCAATCCGTAGTGAAAGCCAAATTAAATAACTATAGGTATTAGAAATAAAGTTCAGGTTCTTGGCGATTTCCCAGAGTTTGTTGGGTTTGTGAACTTTTGGCTGAAAACTTAGCAGATTTGCCAACAGAAATAAGAAACAACCCATAATTCATACATAGCCTTTACATGGGTCAGCTGAGTCACAAGAGCCAATAATCTGAAGGAAATTATAACCCACCCCTGCTCACAAGGGTTGGCTCACAACAGCCATATTGTCAGTGTTTGTTGTTAAGCAGAGATGGCAAGTCTTCATATGAATATACCCCCAATACCAGCTTCCCAATCCATTGGTTTAGTGTGCTTATTAAGCCCTAAAAATTGTCAGAATTGAATAAGATGCACCTCCCCACATACCTCAATGGGATTCACTGGAAAGTTTGCAACCTTAAAACTTCAAGCAAGATTGCAACACTGTTTGCAAACTTGGCAGATTTGTTTATCCCCAATAGGTATACATCATTGTCACAATCATGCACACAGGGAGAGGTGCGGTTCTCCATTTTGCTCCAAACTTCTACATTTTGGTATTTCTTTTAAACTCCTATGCTATCACTTGAAGGGGGAGGTGTAGCAGCTGTGGACACTAGAGCCAGGCACGGCTCTCACTGTGTTAAGTCTTAATGTTATCCCCTCATTCCCCCTCCCTCAGGAATGCAATCAGTGTATGATGCTGAGCCCCTGCCTAACAGTCCTCTGCCCAAACAAGGCTTGGCTTGTCCATTATAGGAAGATACCAGTTGATTTTGGGTAGAAAAAGAAGCTGTTATGCTTTGTGTGTAGACAGAGAAGTGAGGACCGTCTGCATTTTAACATCTAGCAGACAGAGAGAAAGCCAAGTCTCCTGCGATGAACCAACAAAACTAGCAGTCGAGACCAGAAATCCCTTTTAAGCTCATCAGACTTGAAACTGCTTAACCCCAGGCATCTTTGTGGGCAAGTACTTATTTACCTAAACTTCTTTCTGTTATCTGTTTGCTGTGCTGTTGTGCTCTGTATGTTTATATATATATATATATATATATATATATATATATATATATATATATATATATGTTACATCTTTTTTCTGTAAATATTTCTACTGCACCCTTTTGACCTTTTAGTAATAAATCTTACTTTCTGAAAGTGTTGAACTGTTTCTATAGCTCTTTAATGTGACTTATGAATCCCTGCCACTGAAGAGCGCTACTATGAGTGTTTAACCCTCTGTATAACCCGTCTGTGGAGATAGCGGTATACCGACGAGTAACCAATCATCCTAGTGTATTGCTGAGTTTCCTCTTTCTCTGTACAAAAATGAGGTGGTGGCAGTGTGAAAGGTTAATTGCGTAATTAACCTGACCCAGTAACAAATGCTCCTAGGCTGCAGGTATGTCAATTGTAGTCGAATTAGCTGGAAAATCGATGTGCAGGGTGCAGCTGGGCGTGGTATTGTTACGCACATGTTAGATTGGCTAGTCCTTCGGTCACGAGTTGGTGAGAAGGTCAGGGGTCTGACGCCGCGCCCGTCACAATCATGTGTAAAGAAAGTTCATATTTTGTGGAAGGCTCTAAATGCACTTGTATGAATACCATCAACATGTTGTCCTAGTATATCCATTGTGGGCATGTGCTATCCAAGCACATGTATTTGGCCTTAAAAAGTTCCAGGCAGAATAGGGTTAGGTCAAGCACATCGGGCAAAGGGTTCCGGGCAGAGCAGGGTTAAGTCCATCACCCAGGGCAAGTCCACCTCAGGGCAGAGATCTTGGGAGGAAAGGGTAAAATCCAGCACACAAGGTACAACCAGCGGTATGGTCTCCAGGACGGGGTTGTGGGGTCTGGTCACAGCTCAGAAGCACCCCAGTAGGGGGAGGAGGACAAGAGGCACAGAGTCCACACACACAGCAGGGTTGGCAGAGTTCTGGCAGGGAAAGGGTTTATCCACACAAGGAAGTGGGCACACAACAGGGATGGACAGGGATCCAGCACAACATGGGCGAAGTGCTTGGCACAGGGTGGTACTCTAGTACCACAGAGCTTAGTCCAGAATCAAAAGCAACAATCAAGAGCCAGTGAGTAGCAGACCGAAAACTGGTACAGACAGGTCCAGGGGCACAGGACAGCAATTCAGGGACTCATCAGCCAACAGTGGCCTCTGTAGAGGACGTCTCGGCAGAGTAGCATGGAGAAAGAGGTCCAGAGGTCCTTCACCAACTCATCACAGATCCTCAGATGGCTCTGTGTCCTGGCCTTAGCTTCAAGACCACACAGTCCACAGTTGATGGAAGAGCAGAGGGTAGAATAAGGTTCCAGTGTCCAGAAAACCACACAGACAATGCAGAACTACTTGTCACAGCAGTGCAGAAAGTAAAGCACAGTCCATACTGAACTATCTGTCTTAGCAGTTCAATGCATCTTCTTGAGAGACCTGCAGCAGCCATGAGCTCCTCTGTCCATCACTGAAGTAAGCTCTGAACATTCTTGTGACAGACAGTAGATATATTATTTTATTTTTGTGTTGTTTTGTTGAACTCAACAGTGTGTCAAACAGTCAGCTTGCAAAACAAACAAAAGATTTCCCAGCAACACTTATCAGCCAGCTTGCGAAACAACCAATTTGGCCATGTCTAACAGTAAGCTTTAAAAACAAAGGGTTAAGGGCAGGTGTGCCTGGAGGAGCCCATCCCTCATTAAAGGTACAAGGACACACGTGACACCCAGCAAAACTTTGCTGTCATTTTGGTATAGCTGGATGTTACGTGCATCCCTGTATCCTTAAGGAATGATGGGCTCCTCCAGGCACACCTGCCCTTAACCTATCCATTTATACATGTGGTTCCACTACGGAGGCTTTGGAAATTTTAGTTAGGTCCACAGTATATAGAGGACCCTTGATGTGGGACTGTGGCTTACGCATGTATTTGTTAACCACCTCCCGTCCGGCCATTGTATATAAACGGCTGGATGGTGGCAGTGCAGGGGTGGGTGCCCGTTTATAAACAGCATCCCCGTCCCCTGCTTTTGCGCGCACTCTGGACACAGTGGAACACCGATTGTCGTATGGGACTTCTGTGCGAGGTCCCGATCATGTGATCACTGATTGGCCAATCAGTGATCACATGCAGAGTAGTAAGCAAGACGTCACTTCTGACATCATTGCTTACTACGTTTGAAATCTGTGAATGATCACAGAAGTCACATGGTACAAGGCTATTCACAACAGCCTTGTACCATGTGACAAGCTGTGACCAATCACAGCTCACACAGTATTTCTCAATGGCTGCAAGAATGCAGCCAGAGACAAG
This sequence comes from Staurois parvus, assembly GCF_062004578.1. Lineage (NCBI taxonomy): Eukaryota > Metazoa > Chordata > Amphibia > Anura > Ranidae > Staurois > Staurois parvus. The sequence goes on from NW_028320663.1 coordinate 97,658, forward strand.
GAGAAATGATTGCTTTTACAGCCTTTATGGGTGTAAAAGCAATCAGTGTAAAAAAAAAAAAATCTTCGTCACCCCCCACAAGTAGTACAGTGTCACCATGCCAGGACCCATGGACCGCTGAAGAGCCTGGCTGGCCTGCCACTGCTACTGGCCCCTTGCTCTCTCCACCACTCATCAGAGTTCTGCTTTCTTCCTGTCTGCCAGCCGCTGTGCTGAGGATTTAACCTGGACTTAATCCATGCCTGTCAGAGTTCTGCCTCCCTGTCGTGTGCCAGCCTGGACTTAATCCATAGCCTGCCAGAGCTCTGCCTCCCTGCTGTGTGCCAACCTGGACTTAATCCATTGCCCACCAGAGTTCTGACTCCCTGCTGTGGGCCAACCTGGACTTAATTCTTGCCCGCCAGAGTTCTGCCTCCCTGTTCTGTGCCAACCTGAACTTAATCCTTGCACCTCCCTGTTGTGAGCCCAGATGGTGCTACGGACTAGGCTTGCTGTCTACCAGAACTAGATGATCCTTGTTGGGTGCCCCACCCAGTCGTACGGACTTAACTCTTGTTTTGCCAGAACCTTGCTATATTCATCGTGTGCCCTCAAAATCACTTAATAAAAGCCTTGTGTGTCCCAATCCTCTCCGCGTGCATTTTGTTCCACCCACTCCTCCGTTACAATTCTGATCCTTTCTCCCAACATAGGTACGTTATACTGTCCTTTCAATTTGACCAAACCTCAAGCCCTCCCGGTGCCGACACGTCTGGCTTTTCCCAGCTGCAGTAAATCTTGCTGTGTGTGCCTCCTACTGAGATCAATCTCATCTCCCATTGGAATTCATAGATTTAATTAAGCAGACAAGCTGACTGCTTGACACACTTGTTGATTTCAACAAAGCAACACAAAAACAAAATAATATTTCTGATCTCCATCACACCTTCAATTTGGGTATTAAGTGGGGGGGGGGGGGGGTTTAGAAGCACCAAGGACTATCTGTGTGGTTGACAGTCTAGACAGACAGTACACACTATTATAGTCTCCCTCTCCTTGTACTCCTGATGAAGCTTTATATATGGAACATATTGAGAAAGAAAACTCTTGTTGGTGCCAAGACAAGTGAACCTCTGGACTATTTGATACATATCTTGTACTTAGCTAGGAGTTGAGTCACCTGACTAGGTGTTCCCAAGGAGGAAATTAGTATTTAAATTTATTGCATATATTACAGTCTCATAGAGGAGGAGGAGGTAATGTGTGTGTGTGTATATATATATATATATATATATATATATATATAAAAATATATATAAAACAAGTAATGTGAATAAATAAGCAAAAATAGTCTACAGTAAATAAATACACACCTTTAAAGCCCTATTGAGCTATTATTAGCAGTTCTGATAAATTGATAAGGTGGTTGAATAGTTTAAAAAAAAAACAGTTTGTGTTGATTTACTAAAATTGGAGAGTGCAAAATCTAGTGCGGCTCAACATAAAAACCAGCTTCCAGGTCTTTTTGTCAAAGCTTAATTGAACAAGCTGAAGTTAGAAGCTGATAGGCTACTATGCAGAGCTGCACCAGATTTTGCACTCTTCTGTTTTAGTAAATCAACCCCATTGTGTTCTTGGAGAACTGGGCTCATTTTTCAGTTGGCTACAGGTTCTGTGCTAGGGATGGTCTGTATCTTAATTAGGATGGGTGCAACTTTGCTGGGATACTTGATATTAAAGCCAGTGGCAAACTGAAGAAGTGCTCACATAGGCTGACAACCCTTCTTTTAATTGAGAGGCAGTGACCTAATGTTGTCAACGAAAGGAAGAGCTGTTATTGGCAGGATACCCAGGCAGAAAATATTACAAGAGTTTCACAAAAAATGATTTGCTTAAGAAAATTGTATACAATGAAGCACAATACCAAACATATTGAAAAATAGATTTAAGATCTACATATAAAAAAAAAATGTGTTACTTTCATTTTGTTAATTCATATTTTGCTATTGTATTAGGTATAAACTCTAACGGAAAAATAAGGGTATTCACAAATAAGAAAGTTGTTCAACATTTTTTTTTTCAGGAATCTTTGCTTTTCTTAGTTCAGCTGGTTTGTATGTACAGTGTCATGCACCTCACTAAAAGCCCTGGTCTCTGATCTTCCAATTTTGTGTGCACACAAAGGGTGACAACAATTGCTGGACAAAGAGAAGCACCCTGGAAAAGGAAGTGTCTTTGGTAACATTTTAAAAACATTTATCTTTAAGAAAAGCAACCTAAAGATAAAAAAGAATAGGGCTTAAAAATATAAAATGTAGTTCTTGGTTTTAAATACACTTTAAATGCACAAATCTATAGATTATCCATTAGAGGCAAAATAAGATTACCTGCTACAATGATGTAAATTAACTGGTTGGGTGAGCTTAATAAATAAGGTGAATCTGTGTTCACTATCTGTTCCATACCCAATCATGTGCAAGGGAAATGAAAACAACTGGATTTTATATTATGCATCATTAGATGATTGAAGTAAACACAGCTTCACCTTATTTGCCAAGCTCAATGGACATTAACTGTGCTAAGTGAAAAAGTCCTACTTCTGTAATAAATAACCCATAGACTTGCAATTTTGTCAGGATCAATGAGAGAGGGGCAATATCGCAAATCATTTTTTAGCATTGCAAACCAGGAAGCAGAGCCTAGGGTGCATTGGGCAACTATGGCTACCTTCATGAACAAACTATAAATTCAAGCAAGGCTTTTAAAACATTAGCAGATGTTGACTGAAGATTGATGACGGTGAAGATTATTAACACCAAGCTGATTTCCTTTACATGTTTATCTAGGAACACATTGGACAAACTGTACATTGCCATTAATTAAATCAATTCAAGTGACATTTTCCCTTTATTGGATTACGTAGCTTCACAACAGATGCACATTCTACTGTTTCAGTGACAAATGAATTGGCTGGTAATTTTGCAAATAATAGACAATGTTGTTACACCATCAATTTTGTTTTTTGTTACCCCTTTTTTATTCCCAGTTCAGCAATGAAATTACACACAGCTTCGTTGCATTGTACAAAGAAAATTCACAGAAATAAGTAGTGAAGAGTTCTCAGAAGCAATAACAATAGAGAACATTGCTAAATGGTATCAAGATCATAAAAGAGCTCTGCTCAGGTTTTTCTATTATAAAATGTAATGTGCATTTATGAAGTATTATAGGATTGCCGTGGAACTCAATAACAATATTTTCACACTGAGAGCTGAATATTTTTAAAGGGTATCTACACATGAATTATTTTGTTTTTTGGCTAATGGCATGAGCATGTTCTAAAACAATAATCTTTTATTTTCTTTGTAATAAATAAAAGAAAAACATAACAAAAGGTGTCTTGGAAACTGTTTATTATACTGCCTATGCTGATAAACTGGTGTAAAACATTTATTGTGAGCCTGTTGCGGACTTTTCCAAGTGGTGGATTTCAAACTCATCTCAGTTAGCACCTTACTGTGTACCTAAACTAGGATCTAAAATGTAATATATTGCAGTTTACCAGTTCTCAGATGGTGACTGCATCTGTTTTTTTTTTTTTTTAATCAGGCCATTTTCCTTTATTCTTATCTGGTGGTCCTGCCAATAACACACTTCCTGTCCTAGACTGACAACTCTCACTCGCTGTACTGTATTTAAGGAGGAGCAGTGTTGTCACTCTAGGAAAGGAAGAAGGGCTAGAGAACACCTTCCCCTTATCTTCATAACATAAAGGGTGGTGTTCTGTAGAATTAAACTAGACAGGGCTAATAACACTGCATGAGAAAACACCACAGACAGCACAAGAAGTTAAGCTTACTGGATTCCTATGACAAAAGTTCCAGAAGTGATGTAGATCTGGACAGGGCAGCCAGGGACAGATCTAGGTCTGCAGAATACATACAAAAGGTGATATAATTAATAGATTATTGTCTGATAGCTTCACATAGGCTGTGTTCATACCATATAGGTACAATGGAGCATACACACATTCCCACATGCCAGGTACCAGTGTTCCTTTAATTCTTCCTCTACCAATGACTCCAATGCATTTCAATGATGTGAAGAAATGTCATTGAAATGTCCAAATTTTCAACAAAAGGTTAGCATCCCTAGTTAATAATTGTTAGTTAAAATGCAAGTCAAATTTATTTTTTTATAGGCATGGACATTTTCATATACATACGCATTTCTGGTGATATTAGTAGCTGGTTTTTATTTTAGATTATTAGTGCCTGAAAATTTTATTGTAAAGAAAATTGTTTCTGCTCTTAGGAAAAATACTGAAATTTATTACTGTAAGTATTTTTATTTGGAGTCTGCAAATCATTTCCATACACTTCCATAGTCCAGAAATGAACCAGCAACAGAGTTGTGTATGACGATCCCACAGTCTCACTTGTATCATTTGCGCCCATTAAACAGGCTCTCAATTCTACTTTCTGCATTGGGCCACCCAGGGGTTCACTGTTCTGCCTCACACTTCCAGACCTCACACGTCTAAGCAAGCAAGTTTAATAGAGCTGTATTTCCTCTTTATATTAATTTATTGGAAAGCATAAAACCAGAATTACATCCATCCACCAGGGATGAGATTTTAACTCATTCTGGCTTTTCCAGGAGATCTTGTATTTTCATTAGCTTGGTGCTGACTTTCATTTTGTGTTTCATTTTACATTTCTATTCCTTTATCAAACTACTGATGAAAACAGAAAAAAAGAAGACTTGTGAAAATATATGGCAAATGATGTGCTGCACTACAATCCAAAATAAACCAATATTGTATGTGACAAAAAATTATTAGATAGTATATAACAAACATTCAAATACATGAATATGAAATATATATAAAATAAATATGGAATGTCCTCAATAAGTCCAAAACGGTGCAATCCAAAGGGTGTGGAGAAATGACAATTCTCCAAAAACACATCTTATAAAGTGCTTCACTGCAACTACCACACAGACACTCAATTCAACTTACCGGACAGATATGACTCTAAAGTTATAAAGAGACTTATTTCACTTGTATTGGTTATTCCTCACATCAAGCAATCTGGTCTTTACAGGATGTTTTCATTCACTTTAGCAAGAATGCCGCAATGCACATGGCTCTCCAACAGTATCAACCAGTATATCCCCAAAGAGGAGAGTCACAAGCACTACATAGTGTGAAATCCAACTAAAACACTTTATTAAAGACTTCAATGCACTCACAAGGAATAAAAGACAATCAGCGCTGTATAAAAACCATCAAACTGCAGTAAGTATTGCAATATTACCTCACTTCAGGTAAAATGTAATAACATCACAGGGTCCACCCTTTGCATCTCATCATGACTGAGATCATCTGGGGCACCATGTTGAGTCATCATGTTTATATACCCTATCATTAACAAGATTAATAAAAATATATCTGTCCATGAACTAGATGGCTGCAATTTAAAGTTCATGTCAATGCCAAAACACTTTTTGTTTTAGTTTTGGTAGAGTGGGGGATGATTGGAACTCCTGGTCCTCTCTGGAGCTCCATTAGGGAAATCAGGGCAGGGAGTGTGGAATTGATCCTTTTTATAAAAAGGAACTCCCCCACCTCCCTCACCTTCCCCTGCTTTTTTAAACCCCTTTTGTCCTCAATTGACATACTCATCTGTCCAGTGAATCCAGTGTTATCCTGCTGTGATCTGATATAGTCCAGACCCCTTGACACCATCTTCTTCTCTAACTTCATCAGGAGCAGGCTGTCTCTTTTGGGTTCTTGAAGACAGCTCACGATGAGGTTACAGGAGCAGGGACATATCATTCTCACCTAGGCGAGAATAGAAATAAGGGTTGGGGGTCAATGCTTTTTCACATTATGCTGGAGAGGGGGAATAGTGCCAGGAGGAAAGGCATTATTGAGAGGTCTGTTTGAGGTGGAGTACTGAAAGGCTACAACCCATCGGATTTTCATTTCTGTCTGTGTCCCTGTTGCAAATTGTCTATCACTTCCTGTTTTGTGAAACATGTTAGTTGTACAAGACGTAAAGGAAATCTCTCTAATCTTTATACTTTAAAAATAAAAGACTCTGGTGCCGGCCCAAAGAAAATAAGGAAGGATTGGTACACATGTTATAACACACATTGTGAATGAGCCCTGATAGCTTACACGTAAATCTAAAGCACTAAAGCATCCCACTGATAAACGGCATTCCTGCTAATCCATTCAGCTACAACATAGGTCACACTAATGTATGCCTAACTTCACCATCCTACAGTTCCTAACACTGCTCAGTACATTGAATATGTGAACTGATGATCTCTACTTGTAGAGTCTTTGCATTTATCAAACAATGGGTAATACCACTTGCCACATGCGGTTGGTACGGCTGCAATATTATAATATATGGATGGTGATAACAGGTGATAAGCTAAAATGCAATGCTTAGTGTCTCACTAGGCCCATAGGATAAGATATATTGCTTACAATTTGTATAACTGAGACTGAAATGCAGGTGGTCAGGTCATTTTCAATGATGAACTTCCCCCTGGGGGGGATAGAACACCACACTTGCAGATGCTAATTTCAAACCTCACTTCTGATAGTCAGTGTGCTATAGTCATTCCAACAGAAGGCTGGTGTGTTACCACCAGTAATAACTTAGATCAGTTTAATTTCTTTGCAACGTGTGCAGAATGATCATTACCTAGAATGCAATGACTGGACAACTGTAGGTGATCATCAACAGGTAGTAGATAGCGTAAATAATACACCCTCTTCCTCTGCACAAACAAATTTAAAAAATAATTTCTTGGGGTTGGCAAGAGCTTGGTGTCTCTGGTGGTCCTCCCCCCTTCATAGAATACTCTTTCAGCACTGAAATGCAGATAAGGAAAGCAAGGTCTTTTATTTAACTGACTCATACTGGCAGAGGCACCTGTCTTCTTTGAGCAGTACAGAATACAGGAGATAGTAAACAGCTGCAGCCCTGAGAAGGTAGAGCATCAGCTATACACCAGCACTGTCCTACATTAAGCAGAGTAAAGAAGGGATGCAATAAAGCAAGAACATTTTAAAGTGCCCTTATCCTTCAAAAAGGTTGTATAGTAGGGATCTGAATAGCTCTGCCTTTAGAAACGGTAGAAAAGTTTTTGAGTAGAACTCAGTTGTTCTTTTTTATGATGATTATAGTGTTTTCTTTGTGAATTAAGCACCTGGATGAAAAGTCTTTGAATGTCTCGAAAACTGCTGATTGGGCTTCTTCGTGCTGCCAAATACTAAAACTTTCAGTCCCATTAAATATTTTATGAATCATGTCTTTTCAGACATTTAATTCCACTGAAAAGACTATTGGAGCTGTTTCTGTGGAATGCTTTTCCTGCTTCTCATTAGAAGGTTGACAGGATGCAGATTAATCAGTACAGTGATGTGGCCGCCAGAAGACCCTAGTACTTTCTATGTTTAAAGGTAAATCCTCTAAGAACTATCCATTACTAAGTAAATATTATTGTAGAACAAGCACAATTTCATTTCTTTACACCAAATAACTAGTCAGGCTATGTTGAAGGGGGCCTAAAGGAACCGTATAGCCTTCCACACCTGAAACATCTGTAAACTAGTTGAAATAAAGGGCTGTAGAATTTCGGGCTATATCCATACACCATCCATAGCTGTACTATAATCTAGTTCTGAATACACAGTGAGCCGCTGAGATAGATGGATTGAATGGCGTCACCTGCAATGATTTTTGGATTTGTGATGGAATTGAAATGGACATGAAATGCTTCCCATTTTCTAAAGACAATTATTCACTTTACATTATTTTATTGAAGGTCTTTATGTTCTTTTTTTATAGTTATATAGTCAATACAGCTGCAGATTGAATTTACAAAATCTTTCCTCCAGCTATGCTATAGAGAGCATACCTACTGCTGTGGCTATTGTACTCTGACAGCCAGCACCAGTGTGTAGGCAGGTGCAGTCTGCTTTTTCAACTATAGGTGGCACATGACCAGAGTGGTTTCACAGCCTAGAGAGAAAGTCCAGAGAAACATGGTTTCTCTATGGTTTCCTGGTTACTAGAGGCAGTGTTCTGGTTGGCTACACTGGGTCCAGGTGACCTCTGGCAGCCATCTTGGGTCAGTAGAGCCTTCTTAAGCTCCTGCTCCGAGGGTTTTGGTACACATTTAACAAAGTGGCTAGAGTAGGAAAAGAGCACCTGTCTATTATCTGACAAGTGATAGTGGTAGGAAAAGCTTCCAGCTGAGCAGAAACAGGCTGGGGACTCACAATTCTGCAAAGAAGCCTCCCCTTTGGGACTGGACCGGCCAGACTGCATTCCACCCTTTGAAGATAGGCCCTGTTGATGCATCCTTTCTCTACTGCATCTCTGCATTGAACTGAACTGTGAGTTTCACCATGAGTGCTGTTCTCCCTCTGGGGATGTTTATTGTTTGGCATTCTTTTCAATACAAGTTTCAGGTTCCTGCAACAGGACTCAGTGTCTTTACTGCCGCTATACCATGCTGCACCTACACACGGTTATCAGAAAATAGGAACAGCAGATGCAGATGATAGTTATAATGGTTCTCTTCTCTCAGAAATGCTCCCCCCTTCCTGTCAGCATTTAAATACATTAAGTTGTGCAGGCACAGCTCAGAGTACATTTACGGCATCCACTGTTTGCTGTGATAAAGAGATTTCCATGCATATGCATGGGAGTGAAGTCAAAGCGGCTGGACAGCGCAGATCCAGAAGAAACACCCAAATACTTACAGCGCAACTTGGAAGGCTTCCTATGACAGGAAAGTCTGTCATAATCTGCTAGAATGTAGTGCACAGCAGCACATTAGCTCATTTTCCTCCTGGGGGCCCATTTAGAATTTTGTTAGCGGAGTTTAATTCACCTTATTATTAATATCTTATTAACCACTTGCCCTCCTGAGGATTTACCCCCCTTAATGACCAGGCCTCTTTTTGCTACTCGGCGCTGCACTAATTCAACTGATAATTGCGCGGTCATGCAATGCTGCACCCAAACGAAATTTACGTGCTTTTTTTCACACAAATAGAGCTTTCTTTCGGTGGTATTTGATCACCTGTGTGATTTTTATTTTCCACGCTATAAACAAAAAAAGACCAAAAATTTTGAAGAAAAACTATATTTTTTACTTTCAGCTATAAAAAATATATAGTAAACTCAATGTTAGTTATAAATTTAGGCCAAAATGTATTCTGCTCCATGTTTTTGGTGAAAAATATCCCAATAAGTGTATATTGATTGCTTTGTGTGAAAGTTATAACATCTACAAACTATGGTATAGATACTGCAATTTACACAATTTTTTTGCTATACGGCGCTGTGCTAGTTTAACGGACAATTGTGCGGTCATGCAATACGGTACAAAAATTTAATTTATATCCTTTTTTTCCCCACAAATTGAGCTTTCTTTCGGTGGTATTTGATCGCCTGTGCATTTTTTATGTTTTGCGCTATAAAAAAAAATGCTCACAATTTTGAGGAAAAAACACAATATTTTGGACTTTTTGCTATAAAACATGTCCAGTGAAAAAAATTTAAAAATCAAATTTAGTCATAAATTTCTGCCAAAATGCATTCTGCAACATGTCTTTGCTAAAAAAAAACCCCAATACATGTAAATTATTTGGTTTACGTGAAAGTTATAGCATTTAAAATGGTGGGAAAGATACTGGGATTTTAAATTATTTTTAATACTAATAATGGCGGCGATCAGCGACTTATGGCGGCGATCAGTGACTTATGGCGGCGATCAGTGACTTATGGCAGGACTGCGGGACTGCGGCGGACATTCTGACACTGGGGGGGAACTGACTTGGGGTCACTGACATCCCCAGTGACACCAATACAGTGATCAGTGCACAAAAAAAACACTGACACTGTATTAATGGCACTGGGGAGGAAGGGGTTAAGTTATTTATTCAGTGAAAGGGTTAACTGTGTGAGGGGAGTGTTTTACTAGGGGGCGGGGGTGTGTATTGCACGGGGACACACTGATCCAGACAGATAAACTCTTCTCTCCCGATCAGTCTGTCAGGAGCTGTCAGGGAACTGACAGAGAGCAGAGCTACTGCATCCCTGCTCTCTGTCAGTGATTGCCACTAATCGCCGGGACACAGCTGGTAACGATCGGCTGTGACCCGGCGACTGACATCCGCGGCCGTGATCGGCGGGACAGGTAGGACGTCGGCGCACCTCGCGTGCGCCCCCTACCTGTTTTGAAAACACACATTTTAAAACGTGGTTTTGCCCAGTCGTGCCGCCCCTGCCGCCCTGCCGCCCTGCCGCCGTATTTCTACAGTGGCTGGGCAGCATGTGGTTAAGGTAGAAAAGAAATATGGCATATGACTGTTTTCTGTTCTTATTTCCAGCCTGTATGTTTCATTCTTTCTTTCTTTTTTTTTTTTACACATTTTGTAGGCTCTCCTTATCTGCTTGCTGTTTACATAGGTCAATAGCTCATGCTGAAATTTACAAATACACATAAATAAGTCACATAGCTGACTTCTCCTTTTGGTTATAGTGGGAGTCTAAAAGAAAAAAGCTTCTGCACTGCACTTAGGAAATGATTAAATTAATTAATTAAACAAAGAATATATGAATAAAAAAAACAAAAAGAACAAAAAGAGATTAAAAATTGGTTTAAAAACATATACATTGAAAAATGGGAAAATACTATATAACTGACTCAAAATGATTTTAGTTTTTCTTTAAGGATTTAAGTTTCATATGAGCTGAAAAGCTCTCAGTGGCTTTTTAAATATGACATTTGTTCAATGCTTGGACATCGAGTCCTGCTGAGACTTTCATGCTGGAAGATGTTATTTTTCAGGCGTGAGGTCAGAAGTGCATGTTCCTCTTTGTTTACACTGCATGCACAGCTGTCTCGATTTACTTTTTTTCAATTTGCAGGGTAAAAAAGTATAGAGCACTTTATGTCCATTCCCCGCTCTAAGATTACTTTAGTATTCTATTTCTTCGTCTGGATTGAATCCTCCCCTAATTCATTCCAAGGAATGTATTTACCTTTGTAACTGCTTTGGAGTGAGTCAGGCAATTAACAGCGGTCATTGAGGAATTCTGACGTGGAATTTTTTGGAAAATGTTAGTATCAAAGTGTGCAGTAAAATGATCGTTTCTGATAGTCTGTGGTTAATGTGCTGTTTTCACCTTCAGATGTGTGTCAGGAGAACTGGCACTCATCAGAACACAATAAACACAATTGTATCTTTAACAAGCCATCCAATTTTCTGAGATAAGGTAATATTGCAGGGTATGGCGAGAAGGCTTGTGTGCGTCAAGGAAGCTTAGAGCTTTGCTGCCCGGTGTTTCAACTCTTGTTAGGGTCACCATTGGCAGACAAGATTAAGCAGAGCTGCCAGTCTAAGACCTGCCACCTATAATGGACAGCAGTAATAGAGGATGTCCATGGAGTGTGATCACAGAGGTAACAACAGCAAAGACATAAACTTAAACCGCATTGAAAAGACAAAGTTAAACCATATGGATAGAAAAATAGAATAAATTTCAATATATTGACAGAAGATGGATCCCACTGGTCAGAAGACATTTAACATATGACTGAGTAACTGCTAAAGGTTTTTCAATATACAGCTGATGTGAGTAGTAGATACCCGTAGTAGGGCTGCTTCATTCTACAATTTCTGCATTCCAGATGCATTTTTGCATATGTGTTTGCATGAGTTTGTTTAGGCATTTTCAGTGCATGCCGGTGCTTTTTTTTCCTCATACAAGTTATTTTAATATAAAAACATAATAATCATTTTGTTGTTCATACAAAAATTCATAAAACATAAATAAAACTATTTTTGTGTCTGTCTCAATGTTCTACTGCACACAGAAGGATCCCCTTACTCTGCCACAGTGGTCCAGAAAAATCAATATCATTAAGCTAATGGAAGATCTCTATTCAACAACTTAGGCTGGCCATACATGATACAATTTTCTTGAGAATTTTGCTTTAGATTTGCCAAAAAACATATGATAGGAGGTCAAACCTAAACAACACTTTCAATTGTATCCAGTTAGGCAGACCCTTGCACTACATAGTTGAAGGTAAATCTAAGGAAATTGGGCAGAAATTGGACAGAAAATTGTATAGTGTATGGCCACCCTACAGGAACTGAAGAAGCCTTTCCACAGGAGTAATTCTATTAGATTACTTACACTTACACCTCAGACTATTTGGTAGATTTACTAAAGTGGGAGAATGCAAAATCTGGTGCAGCTGTGCATGGTAGCCAATCAGCTTCTAAATTCAGCTTGTTCAATTAAGCTTTGACAAAAAAATCTGGAAGCGATTGGTTTCTATGCTGAGCTGCACCAGATTTTGGACAGTTTTAGCAAATCAACACCTATATCTCTAGTCTCATCAACTATACCCAATAAGCAGTTGTAAAACATTGCTATCAATACATAATAGAGATTAGTTTGGATGTTGGCATTAAGAGACAGGAACTGGAACCTGCCCCATCTTTCTCCTCCCGTGCATACTTCCACTCTTGCCTCTCTTTTGCCTGCCTTCTTTCCTCGAGCTCTCTTTCTGTTCTCTCCATATTTCATATCCCCCCTCTTTCCCCCTTCTCCCTTTTTCTTTCTACTCTAACCCTCAAGAAACACCCTACCCCTCTCTTCCTCAGCTTCAGATAATTCAAGTTTATTTCCTCCTCAGTGGTGGCTTCTGTCTAGGCCACGGCTCGCAAAGTGCCATTTTATTTTTTTTTCCCCCAGTTTCATAAATATTATAAGATGAGACAAGACAAGGAAGGTTCAACTGCAATAGATAGGTTTGCTTAAAAAGGGTGCCTCCACCTACCTATTCTTCATGCCATTTTTCAAAGACAGCAACATAAATACCTTTTCTTATTCAGCTTGTGTGCAGTCACGTGATCCAGAAGCAGCAGCTCCCCTGTGTCAGAGAGCACTCGACAACAGTGCTGAATTCACAGAGCCATGATGTTACCAGTTGGCCTCCATTGCCTCCCCATTATCAATGTTCCCACACATCTCCTGCAGCAGCTGATTTTAGGCAGGTATAGTCTGTACCCTCTTCTGTAGGTGGCACTAGGCTTTAGCGGTAATGCAGAAGGGGAAGGAAGGGGTGAGGAACCTAATTCCCCTACAACGTCCTGCCATTGTCAAGGGAACAGCCTTCTGATTGGATGCTGTTGCCATGACTGACCCTACAGCCATCTTGAATGAGGGCAGTGTTTATTTAAGACACTGGCTCCCTGGTTTGGTGTGCATTTTGTAAATGGTTAGTGTTGGGACAGGTTCCCTGTCTATCAAGTTCAGAGTTAGGAAGAGGAATAGGGACAATGAAGGGACTGTGCCTTTCCTTTGTTTAGAAAGGCTCCCCTCTGGGTGTGAACCAGCCATGCCATATTCCCGTTCCTTGTTGCAGAAGCTGTCTGGATTATCCAAAGTTAACATACCGCTGCTACAGTTTCCATAAGTGGCTCTGGATGGCTGTGTCTACCTTCCGGGCCTAGCTGAGCCTTGTTGGAGCTTTCCTTAATACACTGTTCTTGTTCACCTTGGTTCCTGTATAATCACTGCTCGCAGACACTCCATGCTACATCCTGCTCACATGCTCACTGGGGAACCACTGCTGTTAGATCATGTAACTGTACCGAAGATTAATTAAAAAAAAGGTATTTATGGTGCTCTCTTTTATAAATGGTATGCAACAAAGGTAGGAGGAGGGGACAGCCCTGATGTGCTGATATGTGTAAAATGCTTTAAAAATGTTTTTTATATAATATGGCTCTCAGCACCAGCAGACTCCCTTGAACCCTGACATTATGATTTCGTATGAGATTGATTTTCTCTGTGTGGTAGTAGCAGTTTTTTTTGCAGCAGTTTATCATGTCCCAACCCCTCCTGGCTGCATCGGAAATAAAGCTGTCCAATCATTGGGGATCATGAGGTTTGTTGATAGGACATCTCTACCTTTGACTCACATAGGGGAATGTCTTACTGCCAGTGGTTCTTCTCTGTAGTGTAATGCTGTGGTTCAAGAGATTCTAAATGAAAACACACTAAACGCAATGCTACAATAAACTAACCCAAAACACTAATGAATACACAAATAACACCCATATAAAAGTATAATTACTGATGTGTAAGGAACTGAATTTATTCTCTCTTGCGAAGAAGAGATTAAGGGGGATATGATCAACATGTATGAATACATCAGTGGTTCATATAGTGAACTCAGTGTAGAGCTATTCACCCTGAGGTCATTACAGACGACAAGGGGTCACTCTTTATATCTGGAGGAAAAGAAATGTAATTTCTAAACACGGAAAAGTTTCTTCACAGTAAGAGCTGTGAAAATGTATAATAGACTCCCTCAAAAGCTGGTTCTGGCCAGCTCAGTGGATTGCTTTAAAAACGACCTGGATTCTTTCTTGGATACACAGAATATAACTGGTTACTATTTATAGGTAAAGTTGATCCAGGGAATATCCGATTCAGGCCAGCTCAGTAGACTGCTTTAAAAAAGGCCTGTATTCTTTCTTGGATACACAGAATATAACCGGATACTAACATTTATAGGTAGTTGTTCCAGGGAATATCTGATTGCCTCTCGGGGGGATCAGGAAGGAATTTTTCAAATGTAGGAGCAAATTGGATCATGCTTTGCTGAGTTTTTTTGCCTTCCTCTGGATCAACTGTGGGATTTTAACTTTTATGGTTGAACTGGATGGACTGTCTTTTTTCAGCCAGACTAACTATGTAACTATGTAAGTAATATGGTACAACAAATATATAAAGGGCGTCGTAATGACGAAGCATGTTTTGGTCAACTAACTGATGCAAGATTCTTTGTAGCCACTGGTACTCTGCTTGTTTGCTGTAGAAGGATTGTGGGTACTGCAATACAGGAAGGCGGCTATGAATTACTCCTTGAGATGGGTGATCTTACAGGTGCAGAATGAATACACAATGAAGATAATGGCAAGGATTTTATGTCAGCACCTCACATCAATTTTTTGGGACTATATGTCTTTTTATTAGTTTTGTAAGGACTAATAATTATACGTGCTTATAATACATGTTGTTAAAGTGTATAGTACTGGTCAATTACTGTATATTAAATGTAAATGTTGCTTATCCTAATTCATATAACAAGAATGGACATACATTTTAGAAAATGGACTTTGCAAGCACCGAAATATTACAACAAAAGAAATATATAAAAACACCATTTTATTAATTTAATTTTAAAAACAGAAAGAAAGACATATAATACATAGCATTGTGCAAAAATGGCGATTGTTTGACTGCATTTCACAAAGAAGAAAAACCACAATGCGTATCAATTAATATGATTTATATTTTGAATCTTCTTCAGGGAAGAACAGTAGAGTACACACGTTCTATAAAATAATAAAGTGTTGTTCATGACATCATACGAATATGTTTGTTTACAAAGAAACACACATATTTTATATATATATTCAACTCACATTGCCATATGTTGTATCAAAAAATAGAAAATCCTTGCTAGTTAATTCCCGACATCACAGACAAGAAGACCCTCAAGTTATCCAGCTGGGTAAATACAGACTAAATGCAATTATAAAAATCCTAAATTAGACTCTGAATAGTATATCAACCTTACCATATATAATATATAAAAGAAAGAAGAACCTACATCGAATTGTCTAGTGGAGACCAATAGAGGGCTGTGGTGAACTATAAATGTCTAATGATCCGAGCCAGAATGGTATGTATTCAAATTTGTCATCTACAAAAAGAGGCAAAAACATCAAAATCCCCCCATTGTTTGGGCATACTAAATGATAAAATTGGAGTACAAAAATGTATAATATGTGGTATTAAATAGCTTCATAGTAAGAAAACAATACCTGAAGTGCAGGTAATGGAATCCCCAAATGGGTATATAATATGTAACAATTCCTGCAGTTGTTCCTCTGTCAGACATCAGAGTATAGAGTCTACAGTGTATCTCCAAGTATGGTCCCGAAAAAAAATGTAAACAGTTGTATACTTTATATAACCCCTCTCACAAACAAACAGAGGAAAACGAAATAATATCAGGTAGTGCTGTTACATCTACCTATACCAGGGGTCTGCAACCTTTAAGACATAAAGAGCCACTTGGACCCGTTTCCGAGAGGGAAAAAAAGACTGGGAGCCGCAAAACCATTGCAACATTTAAAACAAATCCGACACTGCATATATTGCAAAAAGCGCTCTGGTCATGAAGGGGGTTTAAGGGCCCAGTAAGCAAAGGGTTAATCAGGGCCACAGTGTATCATCATAATCACAATTATAGCCTTAGGCCAGTGGTGGGCAACCTTTTTTTTCAACTGAGCCAAATCTCGCCAAAACCACGATTGAAATTTATTTTGAGAGCCACATTTTTAAAACTGAAAATACATCCCCCATATAGTAATTCATCCCCCATAGTAATTCATCCCCCATATAGTAATTCATCCCCCATAGTAATTCATCCCCCATAGTAATTCATCCCCCATATAGTAATTCATCCCCCATAGTAATTCATCCCCCATATAGTAATTCATCCCCCATATAGTAATTCATCCCCCATAGTAATTCATCCCCCATAGTAATTCATCCCCCATATAGTAATTCATCCCCCATAGTAATTCATCCCCCATATAGTAATTCATCCCCCATATAGTAATTCACCCCCCATAGTAATTCATCCCCCATAGTAATTCATCCCCCATAGTAATTAATCCCCCATATAGTAATTAATCCCCCATATAGTAATTCATCCCCCATAGTAATTCATCCCCCATAGTAATTCATCCCCCATATAGTAATTCATCCCCCCTATAGTAATTCATCCCCCATATTAATTCATCCCCCATATTAAGTCCCCAAGTCCCCCCTGTGTCAATTCACTTACCTTTGCTCAGCGCGTTCCTCTCGCCGTGTTCCCGCGCCGTTCCGGTGTAGCATGAAAATCTGTCTCCTATGGGGATCTGTCCCCCTCGATGTATCTGCGCATGTGCCAGTTTCAGGCATTAGCAGCCGATCGGCGATCTCCGGCACATGCGCAGATACGTCGAGGGGGACAGAGCCTCATAGGAGACAGATTTTCATGCTACACCGGTCTTCAGGGCGGACTGTGAGAGGAGCCTAGCTCCGCGGGCCGGATTAAAAGGCCGTAGTTTGTCCATTGCTGCCCTATTGCCTGTCACCTGGTGGGCAGTGTGCTCCGGAGCCGCAGCCAAGGTGAAAAAGAGCCGCATGCGGCTCTGGAGCCGCGGGTTGCCGACACCCGACCTATACTATATCTTGTGCCAGAATGTCAGAGCCTCAGAACACCACAGCCGAAACATCCACTTCCAACCAGTGAAGTAAATTATTATTATTATTATACAGGATTTATATAGCACCAACAGTTTGCTCAGTACTTTACAATATAACGGGAGACAATACAGCAACAATACAGTTCAATACAAGAGGGATAGGAGGGCCCTGCTCCTTGGAGCTTACAATCTAGGAGATCTGAACATCTTTTATATCATTAGGATCCAATATAAACCACATTGCAAAACAGCAGTTTTCAATCAATCAATCTGCTGATGCCCAACACATGGGAGAGATGTTGTTGACATCAGTGGCAGGAATTATGCCCCATTGTGTCAGTGGGAGGAATAGTGTTTTGTATCAGTGAAAGGAATAGTGCCCCAACAA
Organism: Staurois parvus; assembly: GCF_062004578.1. Taxonomy (NCBI): domain Eukaryota; kingdom Metazoa; phylum Chordata; class Amphibia; order Anura; family Ranidae; genus Staurois; species Staurois parvus. The sequence continues at coordinate 115,417 of NW_028320663.1, forward strand.
CCAGATAAAGGCATGCAAAAGGCCACAGTTTGGAGACCACTGATTTGTTGGTACCATATTACTGACACATCAGTATTATACTTTTATGTGGGAATTATCTATGGATTATTTACTGTTTAGGTTAGTTTTAATTTGGTATTCATTTGTATTAATGTAGCGGCTTTGATAAATTCACTTTATATACTTAATTTTGGTATGTGCATAGTGTGGGCTTTTTTTCATGGGATTCTGCCAGCACTTGGGGCTGAATTAGAAGAGGGCAACAGTAGGAAATGTGTTTTATGCAGTCTCAAATTTAATGCATACTTTTGCTGGGCACTAAGCACTTTTTATGACAAGTTCTCTTTAAGCTGCTTTGTGTTGTAGTTACTGGAAGAAATTCCCATCTCCATTACTGCTGTATACATATTCTCTGCAGATCACCCATGACATAATTCAGGATGTTATGTCAGTTTTAAAATGATGACCGTCGTAACAAATAGATGGAAATAATACCACTTTGGAAGCTGTGGGATCGGTAAATATATTTTCTCCAACTTACTGGCATCTTTCATTACAACTCTTCATTTATTTATTTATATTTTTTGTACTGTTTTCCTGCCTACGTGTTTTTTTTGTCTGGCGCTACAGACATCTCTTGTGGATTAAAACATTTCCTGGATTTTACATCAGGTCCATACTGTCTTATGTCATCATTCACTTTTAAAGGGGTAAAATCACATGGACAATAAAGAACATATCACTGATGGGAAAAGACACATTGCAATTTATGTATGATTATTTGTTATGTGTTTGAGCAGCATCCCCTTGATAATATCAGTTTAATTATCAAAATGCCCATTTCCTTTAATCGTAAGTGCAGCCAAAATCAAAAAGAGGAAAATGAGCACAAAGGACTTAACTTACAATCAGAAAAATGTGTCCCTTGTGTTGATTCTTCTGCTGCTAGTAGTAATCCACCTCCGTCTAGTCCCCTCTACCACCCACCACTGTAATCTTTTGGTAACGTGGGGGTTAAAACAACTAAGGGGCTGTCACCAGCTCTCAACAAGGCAGCCCAACTATGCCCGTCCTTTCCACACAGCTGCTCCATTCATAGAAGCCGTACTACAGCTTCATGTATGAAATATGACATGTATGAAATATGATCTAATGTGACATAGAAGATGGGCGGATCATTGTCTGGTTGGCCACTACAATACAGCAACTGGGGTGGAAAAGGTGGGCATAGACATGAACTTTTGATGAGAGCCTGTGGCATCTCATCAGTTGTACTACCCCTGCTGCACCAGAAAATTACAGAGGCGGGGATGGGGGGGTGCATAGTTGGAGGAGGATTACTACTAACAGCAATCAACACAAGGGACACATACTACTGAATGTCCCTTGTGCTCATTATTCTCTTTTTAATTTTGTCTGTGCTTAGGCTTTAATGTATTTTTGACCAAATTTAAAATTTAAAGTGTAGCTCCAGTCATTTTTTTCTTTTGTGAACAAACCAGTGAAGGTAGGCGCTAGCATATGCATATAAAATATTGTGATATAATATGTTAAAAAGTCCAAATGATAAATAATAAAAAGTCCCCAAACACCATATCATCAGCAGTGCTCCACTAACATGTTCAGAAGCAACAAAGCAGTCAGCAAGCATTAGAGATCAGATCTTGTATATGGTCAGGTAGGATAGCCACTTCTTTACGCAGAATCGCTGAAGTTCATCCACTCATGAAACCACTAATACCCCCTCCACTGTCAAACAAATCTCAGAGAAAAAGCCCCCAAAAAGATACTCGTAGTGCAGTAAGCATTATTAAAATAAAGGAACAAACTATATGCGCTTCCTGAGGATGCGCACTTCTTGAGGACTCGCGTCACACAAAATGCATTGAGTGTGAGGGAAGGGATCCCCCTAGTGTGCTGTTTGTGTTGGTGCCCCCTTTGGCACCTATAATATGTGAGTGCATATAGTTTGTTCCTTTATTATAGTATCTTTTTTGGGGCTTTTTCTCTGAGATTCGTTTAGCAATAGAGGAGATATAATAGTGGTTTCTTGAGTGGATGAGCTTCAGTGATTCTGTGTAAAGAAGTAGATATCCTAACTGACCATATACAAGATCTAATCTCTAATGCTTGCTGGCTGCTTTGTTGGGTTTGTTGAGTTGGCCACTTTACTTCAGTTTTCACAAGAATATGGTGTTCAGGGACTTTTTATTGTTTATCATTTGGACTTTTTAACATTTGCATATGTTCTTTTAGTGTTAAGGGCTAGTGCCTTCTTTAACTGATTTGTTCACATATGTAAAGTGTTTTTTTACACTTAACCACTTCCAGTCCAGACGCTTTTACCCCCTTCCTGTCCAGGCTAATTTTCAGCTATCAGCGCTATCACATTTTGAATGACAATTGCGCAGTCATGCCTCACTGTACCCATATGAATTTTTTAGCATTTTTTTGAGACACATAAAGCTTTATTTTGGTGGTATTTATTCACCACTGAGATTTTTATTTTTTTTGCTATGTAAATTAAAAAGTCCAAACATTTTGAAAAAAAGTGTTTTTCCTGTAAAATTTTGCAAATAAATAGTATTTCATCTTGGCCAAAATTTATTCTGTTATATTTTTAGTAAAAAAAAAATAACCCAAATTAGTTTATAACCAAAAATTATAATTTTTAAAAATTTTTTTTACATTTTTTTTAATTTTTTTAATATTATTTATTATTTTTTTTTTGACATACTGTCACCCTAGCAGTACAGTATCACCATTGTGAGGGATGATGAAGACTTTTTTTTTTACACTGATTGCTTTTACACCCATAAAGGATGTAAAAGCAATAATTTCTCCTTCTCTCTAGCTGCATTCTTGCAGCCATTGAGAACTACTGAGTGAGCTGTGATTGGTCACAGCTTGTCACATGTCATAAGGCTGTTGTGAATAGCCTTGTACCATGTGACCTCTGTGATCATTCACAGAGTTTACACGAGGTAAGCAATGATGTCACAAGTGCAATGAAGTCACAATCAAGTGCTTACTACTCTGCATGTGATCACTGATTGGGACCTCGTATGGAGGTCCCGTCCGACGATCGGTGTTCCACTGTGTTCGGAGGACACAGCGGGCACCGGATCGCGGTGCTGCGCGCTCCCAGGGAGCACGTACAAGCAGGGTGCGGGGAGGCCGTTTATAAACGGCCACCCAACCCTGCACTGCCACCGTCCGGCCGTTTATATATAACGGCTGGACAGTAGGTGATTAAAGGGGCAGCTGCCTAGGACATTGGTTGTGGATTGTTTTTAGACACATAGTAATGCGATGGCTCTTTCTCAATGAACTACCACAGTGCTAACAGCTCCATGGTAGTTAATTGAGAAGTACAAGCTGACAGCTGCTAAGGCTGTTGGGACTTGTTGTCCATTCATTCACAGAACGCTGTGAATGAATGACGTGGCTATGTGGGCAGAGCCCCACACGGCCATGCTGTTTTTAGAAAGTGACTGCTAGTACGGGAATTTCCCTGTACTGCTTTCACAAGGAGGGGGGAATTAGGCGGCAGCTGCAGGATCGGTAATATGTTACATGTTCCACCCTAAAAACTAGTAGACCATGTAACATGTTCCCAAAGGTGAACTCATCCTTTAATGAGTACAAATTTGTTTTGTATATGTAGAATAAGTTATCCTTTTTTATCAGGTAAGTATGAGCTATTTGCTGAGCAAAGGCTTAACTCAGATCTCAAGAAACAATAAAGGAGGACCACAAAGGAGAAGTAAAGCAATAGCAGACACTACATGCTGCTTGCTCTAAGTAATGAAATGAAATGTCCTTTTTTTTAATGGATGACACTTCTGCTTTACAGTTGAACTCCAAGTGATTGGACAGTAAAGCGAAGCAGTGGATTGATGAGCTGATCTTTCTGTCTCTCTGCACTCTTCTCCTGTCAACATGTCCCTTGTTAATGCTTGAACACTGCAGCAAACCTGATTGTATTTTTGTGCTTCTGCCTCCAGTTTGAGTTCTGTTCTTCAATGATTACACGCGGCTTCAATGACTACACGCGGCTGACACTAAGTAAAACTCAGGTACCTGAACACCAACCTGCACGAGTTGGTATTTTTAATCTCTCCTGGAGTTTAGCTTTAACATTTCTGCAAACTGTCTAGTTAATCATGGGACACAATCAATAAGTATTGCTTTTAAAAAAGGTTTGCAGTTTTGTTAAACTACATTGTAGATCTTCCGAGTGGCCTTTCAGCTACAAATAGTGCTTAGCAGAGTTTTATTCCAGTGACAGTTTCATTACACTTTCATGAGCCTTCACTGGCAGTTGTTTCTACATAATAAACTCTTCTCCGGCACTACTTGTGCAAACACTCTCTCCATTCTTATCCAAGACAACTTTCATTTTATGCAGAGGACGTGCAATCAAAATCCCCAGCTGTTTTTCAGTTTGTATTGTTACTACATGTTCTGGTCCTTTTGTATTGAAAGCCTGAACGGAAAAGGGAAGAAGTGAAATTGCGAAATATTTTTTTTAAGGTGTTGGAAATCACAGTAAATAGGGCTTTGTGGGTGGTCTGGGAAATATAACACGGAGAATGTTAAAAACATTACATACAAAAGAAATGTTACTTTTTCTGAAGACTGACAGTGTAAAGCAGCCAGTATATGTCTGGAATCATGATCCTCTCACTTTTAGTGGTGTCAACACTAAATGGTTTTAAAATCAGCAGTTAAGTTCTGCCGCAGGGCTTCCCAACAGAGGCAACCACTTGTGTGTGAGAGCCATGGTATGGTATGGATTATAAATGTTCGGTGGTACTGTCTAGCTCTTCTTATGGTAACAAGGTTTTATTACTGAGCCTACATTTTTAATGGGTGTCCGTACCCTGCTGTGACATTATCTTAAATCTTTCTCTTGAAACAGGTCCAAGTTTTCAATTGACACCCGTTTCAAAGCAGTATTGAAAAAGCTCCCTCCTTAAGCTAGTTTGAAATACATTATTTTGTAATGGACTACTCCATACTAACACCCTGATGGACAGCGGCCACCATAATGAGGGTCATATTGTACATTTCACAAATATTCACAAGCAACCCCCCCCCCCCCCAGTTTTATAAATTAAATAATAGAAACACACCAAAAAATAACTTTATATCAGAAGCCCTTCATCACATCAGAAGTCCTCCCTTCACAACAGAAGCCTCCCCATCATATCAGATTCCTCCTTTGCATCATAAGTCCCCCCTTCATATCAGAAGCCTCCCATCACTTAAGAGCCCCCCACTTCACATCAGAGCCCCCCTTTCACATCAGAAGCCACCCATCACTTCAGAGACCCCGCTTAAATATCAGAGTTCTCCTTTACCTTGTGGTCTCTATCAGAGTTATCCCAAACATCAGAAGTGAAGACCAACTGATCTGAATCCTCAGTCTGTGCACTGCATCTGAGAATATGCCAATGACCCTATCTGCGGGCTATCTTGTAGTGGGCCAGTTGTGGCCTGTAGGCCATAGTTTGGAGACCCCTGTGCTAGATTGTACTGAAATTTATATAACTGGTATTGATTAAACTGGATATAGAACCCGATTATGTAACTATAAAACTAGTGTGAAAGCGACAGTGATTTTTTTTTTTATAGGCTTAGGCTTGGCCCCTAGATGTTAATAACTGCTTCTGGAGAATGGAAAAAAATTGACACACATGTTCATACCAGGGTCGTTATGCTGTATTTGGCACCATTGACACACATGTTCACACCAGGGTCGTTCTGCTGCATTGGGCACTATTGCCCACCGGAGGCACAGCACAAAGACATGGCAAAAAGCCTTGCTTTGGATAGGGCATGTTGACAGCAGTGTTTGGGTGCGCTGCAGTAAAATGGTGAAGATGAAATAGCAGCACATCGTACTGCACCACGTATCACCACACTGCAGCATGTTGTAACAGGCTGCTGTGCAGAGACTTGAATGCAGTATCATTTTGTGACACTTCAAATAAAGTTACAAAAAAAAATTTAAACAGTTTGTTGTCTGCAAACAGCATAGTACTTCCCCTCATACCATTATAGTGCTGGTGTGAAACACCTTAACCTCCCTGGCGGTATTCCCGAGTGTAGCTCAGGGTAAAGTTTCAGTACCACAAGCAGTAACCCCGAGCTACAATCGGGAATACCATGCGGCCCTGCTCCGTGATCCCTCGATCACTTACCTTGTCCTGCCCTCCCGCGATGTCACTCCTGCAGTGTCCCCGGCAATGTAATCCAGTGGATGCCGGCATCTGTCATCTGGGTTCCGTCCCTTGCGAGCGTCGGGACGTACGGGACGTAACCGGTGGGAAATTTGAAAATGACAAAAAGTGACATTCACTAAAATCACATAGTAAAACTTTACTGTATCAAACCATTTCACATACATTTTGTCCCTAGTGCTCTGTCCTGTGCCCTGCCTACATTTTTACTGTTCTTTCTGCCTGGAAACTGAGAAGCGTCCATGGCGTCCAAAAAGTGTCCCTTTAGGTCTAAAGCGGTTTTAGACCGGCTAGAGAACAGCGATAGTAAATTAGAACCACTTGCAGAATTGAGTGATAATGATTTTGGGGAAATTTGCCATCAGACACTGAAAACGATTTTGCGACTTTGCTCAGTGATGTGCGAACTTGGCGCTATATTTCAAATTTCTGTGTTTTTGGTTTGATTATATTATTGAATTAAATTTATTATTATTATATTATTATTTTTTATGATTATTTATTAAATTATAATTTATGATTTCGTGTTTCAAGTTTTATCTTTCCCGGAATGTTTACTAGACTCTTGTTCGGACAGATTTCAGTGAGTTATTCCTAAAAATGACAGGCCTACAATAAAAAACTGACATATTTCCATGCAAAACTATGTACCGCTTTAAGCACAGAAATATGGACATAATCAGACCGCTAGGGAGGTTAAATGCTGCACTCTGAGATGCAGTGGGTATGTGCCTATTCTTACTATATAGAAGTAGAGTGACGGGTCAAACGGGTCAAACATACATATACAACTTTGAGGAATTGGGATTTGGCAGCCTTATATCAGATGAGTGCACAATAAAACACAAATTAGTACAGGTATTCAAAACAGACTATGAGCTAAAGACCACTATATTATTTGGTGGATGGAAAAATAATATAATCGATTGACAGAAACTTCACTCTCTCAATCAACATTAACTATTGTAAAACTTATGCTGCTAGCATTAGTAAATAGATAGGAAAGTATATCATATTTACTTTTTTAAACAGTTTTTTACATTCTGTTGTCATAAATTCTGGAAGCCTTCAGGAGGGGTTTTCTCAGCTAAGCACACCCTCCTGCCTGCATGACTAAGCTACATGAATTATCTGCCCTTACTCAAGATGGCCATGACCAGAAATGTTAGGCCTTGTTTTTCTAAGTGCTTTCTCAGCAAAATAAAGTACGGAGACATGGATGAACGGGTGAGTTGGCTTTGAATATTAAAAATAGATAGATAAATAGCACATTTGGTTTGTGGTGCTCAGATGCAGTGTAGTTCTGCGTTAAGAATTGGGGGCTTGTTACTAACTATATGCAGTAGTTTCAACCATTAATTACCATTATAAATTGAAAAATGGCAAAGTAGTGGGTGTTCATTTCGTCAGTGCTGTTTATAGCTTTTTTAATTAGGTTTTCATTTAAAAAAGGTAGTATGCTTTTGAAAAATTAAAAGCAATTAAATGATTAATAGAAGATTGGTGTAAACAGGGCTTTTTTTCAGCGGAAACACAGGAGAACGCAGTTCTGGCACATCCAGCTGTGAATGTATGTAATGGCAAGAGGTGCTGGGGTATGCTGGAGGATCTATTGATGCTGGCATCTGGGGATCTATTGTTGCTGGGGAGGGGGATAATCTCTTGATGAGGGAGGGGTCTGCTGTTGCTGGCTGCTGGGAGATCTATTGTTGCTGGTAGGGGTACCGGCCTCCTGGATCCATACCCCGCTTCCTGGATGACTTCTCCTCCTGGCTACCCTTCTTCCTCTCCTCTGAGCTACCCACCATAATTCTTGGGGATTTTAACATCCCTGTCAACCTCGACAACCCGGACACAGCCCGTCTCCTCCACCTAACCTCCTCCTTTGCACTTGCACAGTGCATACAATCCACCACCCACTCCGACGGAAATATCCTTGATCTTGTCTTCTCCAACCGATGCGCTCCCCACAACCTCACTAACACCCCCTTCCCTCTCTCTGACCACAACCTGATCACCTTCTCTATCTCCTCGTCCTCCAACGCCTACCCCTCCAAATGTCACACTACTACCAGCCGTAACCTCCGCAACCTTAACCCTGCCTCCCTCCACTCTGCAGCTGATCAACTCCACGACCGCATCCTCCCCCTGTCCTGCCCCGACTTGGCTTTGACCGCCTACAACAATGCGCTCTCAACAGCCCTTGACTCACTAGCGCCTTTAACCACACGCAACACCAGACCCCGACCGCTCCAGCCCTGGCAGACTGATCACACCAAAACCCTCAAACGACAAAGTCGTGCCCTAGAGCGACTATGGCGCAAAACCAAATCCAAACAAGCCTTCACCCGCTACAAATCTGCCTTCCGCACCTACACCTCCTCCCTCCATGCTGCCAAACAGGCCTACTTCTTGACCCTCATCAAGGCCCTCTCCTCCAATCCTCGCCGACTCTTCTCTGCCTTCAACTCTCTACTCTCTCCACCTCCACCCAGCACCTCACTCACTGCCCTTGAGATTGCCAATCACTTCAAAAACAAGATTGACACAATTCGCAAGGACATTGCCGCAACTCACACGCCCTCTCAACCTGTCCCCTCTCACACAGCTACCCCCTTATCCCCCCTCCCCCTCGGCATAACCCGCAGGGACTTCGTCGCTGCTCAAACTCTCTCCAACCCCCTTCACCCTCACTCAGCTACCCCCTCATCACCCCTCTCCCACGACCCCACCACTGCTCTGACCTCCTCTTCCACCCCACCCTACATTCCTCATACTGAAGCTCCCCCAACACTCCACACCTTTGACCTTACTACCATCGAGGAAGTCTCCAAGACCCTCTCTGATGCCCGCCTCACCACCTGCCCCCTCGACCCTATCCCCTCACAACTCCTACGACCTTCCTCCTCCTCCATCCTACGCTCCCTCACCCACATCTTCAATCTCTCCCTCTCCTCAGGCACTTTCCCCTCCCCTCTGAAACATGCACACATCACCCCCATACTTAAAAAGCCCTCCCTGGACCCCAATGACCCGAACAACCTCAGACCCATCTCCCTGCTCCCATTTACATCTAAACTCCTCGAGCGCCTAGTCTACACCCGCCTATGCTCTCACCTCAACGACAACAACCTCCTCGATCCCCTACAGTCCGGCTTCCGTCCCCTACACTCCACCGAAACTGCCTTACTCAAACTCTCCAACGACCTGCTAACCGCCAAAGCTAATGGACACTATTCAGTGCTCCTACTCCTTGACCTCTCTGCGGCCTTCGACACAGTCGACCACCCCCTCCTCCTCAAAAAACTACACTCCCTCGGCCTCAGAGATTCTGCTCTCTCCTGGATCTCATCCTACCTGTCACAACGCTCTTTCAGCGTTACCTATAATGCTACCACCTCCCCCTCACTCCCCCTCTCTGTTGGGGTCCCTCAAGGCTCTGTCCTCGGGCCCCTTCTCTTCTCCATCTATACCTCCTCCCTTGGCCAACTCATACACTCTCACGGCTTCAACTACCACCTCTATGCCGACGACACACAAATCTATCTCTCAACCCCCCACCTCACCCCCTTGGTCTCAGCCCGAATCACACACCTACTGAGCGACATATCAGACTGGATGTCGCTCCACTTCCTTAAATTGAACCTCTCCAAAACCGAGTTTCTTGTCTTCCCCCCAGCCCGGACACCACCCCCCATTGATTTCTCCGTCACATCCAACAACGCTACCATCAAACCCGCCCTGCAGGCCAGAGTACTGGGTGTCATTCTGGACTCCAACCTATCCTTCCAGCCCCAAGTCCAATCTTTAACAAACTCGTGCAGACTCCACCTCCGCAACATCGCCAAAATCCGCACGTTCCTAACCCCAGAAACCACTAAACAGCTCATCCACTCCCTCATCATATCACGACTCGACTACTGCAACTCCCTCCTCACTGGCCTGCCTCGCCGCTGGCTATCCCCTCTTCAGTCCATCCTGAACACGGCTGCCAGACTCATTCACCTTTCCAACCGCTCTGTCTCCGCCACCCCCCTCTGCCAATCCCTCCACTGGCTTCCGATTGCGCAACGGATCAAATTCAAAATCCTAACGCTGACGTACAAAGCTGTCCACCATACTGCCCCGAACTACATCACTGACCTAATATCCAAGTACCGCCCAGCACGCACACTCCGCTCCTCACAAGACCTCCTTCTCTCTAGTTCCCTGGTCTCCTCCTCCCATGCCCGCCTCCAGGACTTCTCCAGGGTGTCACCCATCCTCTGGAACTCCCTGCCCCAACCCATCAGATTATCACCTACTCTCCTCTCCTTTAGGCGCACCCTGAAAACCCATCTCTTCAGGGAAGCCTACCCCACCCCCTGCTAACTTGCCTCCCTCCTCCACTCTTCCTACCACTCCATCCCCCACAGCTATCTCCTCCTGTGCCACCACCCCCTCCCTCCTAGATTGTAAGCTCGAAAGAGCAGGGCCCTTGATCCCCTCATGTTTTGCATTGTATTGGTATTGTTCTGTCACATGTTCTGTCTCCCTTTGTAATGTACAGCGCTGAGCGAACTATTGGCGCTTTATAAATACTGTATAATAATAATAATTAGAGATGAGCGAAGAAATGAAAAATTCGATTCGACTGATTCGGCGAATTTGTGGACAATATTCGATTCGAGTCGAATAAATTCGCTGTGAATTTAACTTAAAAAAGGGTGTTTCTAGGCTTCAGAGAGACTTAATATTAGTGCAGAACACTGTACCTTTAATTTAAATGCCCTTGGAGTCTGCTGGGGAAGAGAAATAATACTGTCAGTCAGTATGACATGCAGATGAGTGCCGTCGATCTTAGAATCACCGCACACTTCACTCATTTGGGCAGTCACGGGGCCAAAACCAGAGTGTGGAGCCACAGTGTGGCGGTGGAGGCAGCAGCAATGGGAGGCCATACAGCACCCTATGACAAAAATGGAAACCACCAGCAGTGTGAGGAGACCTGAAAGTGGCACATGGCAGAGTGTGGCGATAGAGACAGCAGCAATGGGAGGCCGTACAGGGACCCATGACACACTCTGGACCTGGCAGCAGCATGAGGAGGCGGTACAGGGGCCCATGACAGATTACGGGCCTGGCAGCAGCATGAGGAGTCGGTACAGGGGCCCATGGCAGATTACGGGCCTGGCAGCAGCAATGGGAGGCCGTACAGGGACCCATGACACACTCTGGACCTGGCAGCAGCATGGGGAGGCGGTACAGGGGCCCATGACAGATTACGGGCCTGGCAGCAGCATGAGGAGTCGGTACGGGGGCCCATGACACACTCTGGACCTGGCAGCAGCATGAGGAGGCGGTACAGGGGCGCATGACAGATTACGAGCCTGGCAGCAGCAACTTGGACAGGAGGACGTTCAGCTTCTGCACCGTCGGGTGCGTGCTCGCAAACTGTTGTCTCTTGGAAACGGATTCCAAGAAAGACTGCTGACGGAATCCGTGAAGAGGAGTAGCAGGAGAAGGAGCATCTGAACGAGCGGAATATGCCAACAAGCGACAACAGTGGCCCATGACAGATTACGGGCCTGGCAGCAGCATGAGGAGTCGGTACGGGGGCCCATGGCAGATTACGGGCCTGGCAGCAGCTATGGGAGGCCCGTAATCTGCCAGCACCCTATGACAAAAAATGGAACCCACCAGCAGTGTGAGGAGACCTGAAAGTGGCACATGGCAGAGTGTGGCGATGGAGACAGCAGCAATGGGAGGCCGTACAGGGACCCATGAGAGACTCTGGACCTGGCAGCAGCATGAGGAGGCGGTATAGGGGCCCATGGCAGATTAGGGGCCTGGCAGCAGCTATGGGAGGCCCGTAATCTGCCAGCACCCTATGACAAAAAATGGAACACACCAGCAGTGTGAGGAGACCTGAAAGTGGCACATGGCAGAGTGTGGCGATGGAGGCAGCAGCAATGGGAGGCCGTACAGGGACCCATGAGAGACTCTGGACTTGGCAGCAGCATGAGGAGGCGGTATAGGGGCCCATGGCAGATTAGGGGCCTGGCAGCAGCTATGGGAGGCCCGTAATCTGCCAGCACCCTATGACAAAAAATGGAACACACCAGCAGTGTGAGGAGACCTGAAAGTGGCACATGTTTGGGGCATGATTCATGGCGGATTTAGTCAGTTGTGTCAGGAACTGGTGGTTTGAAATCCAGACTAATCCACGCCTGATTCATTTTCACAAACGTGAGTCTCTCCACACTTTGGGTGGACAGTCGTGTCCTCCGCGGAGTTGCAATACCTCCTGCCGCACTAAACACGCGCTCCGATGCCACGCTACTGGCCGGGCATGACAGCCTTTCAAGGGCAAATTCAGCTAGTTGGGGCCAAAGGTCAAGTTTCGTTGCCCAGTAGTCAAGGGGATTGTCTACCTCGGTTGGCAGGGTGCTGTCCAAGTAGGCCTAAGCCTGTTGTTTGAGGTCCTGCTCCAGGTCCACCTGATGCTGCTGCTGCTGCTGCGGCTGGTTAGTAGTTTCCTCACTGCGCTGGTGAAGAAAGCTACTCATCATCGACTGCAGACTGAGGCAGCCGCTGCTGGTGGAGCTGCCACTGCTCCTACCACCCCACCCCTCCCCTGCTGCCATGGCAGCGGAACACGAGCGCACAGGGCCCACAGTGTCTGAGGATGGACGTTGGCGCAGACAGGCAGAGACCAGCTGACTACATAGGTGTTTTTTATAGTACGTTATTTTGGCCTCCCTCTCAGCAGGTGTGAAAAAGGCCACCATTTTTGAACGGTAGCGAGGGTCCAACAAGGTGGACAGCCAAAAGTCATCCCTCTGTCTGATGGTTATTATTCGGCTGTCGCTACGCAAGCAACCGAGCATGCTATGGGCCATTTGTGCCAAGGAATGCGAGGGACTCCCTGCCTCCATCTCCACAGCATACTGCCACGGTGCGTCTAGGTCCTCTGTCTCCTCTTCCTCCTCCTCTACCAGATGCTCCTGCTCCTCCACTCCTGTCCGCTGAGTGGAAAAACCACCCATTTCACTCAATAATTCCTGAGCACCAATGTCCTCCTCTACCTCCTCCTCTTCTTCCAGTCCTGCCCCCACAGGGGCCATGTGGCGTTGAGATCTGTGCGCCACGTCTACCGCACCCTGACCAGCCATTGTTAACAGCATTTGTTCCAGGACGTGCAACAGAGGAATGACGTCGTTCATCCCATAGTCCTGCCGACTCACGAATAGCGTGGCCTCCTCAAAGGGCCTGAGCAAGCGCAGGTGTCACGCATGAGCTGCCAATGGCTGACATCTAAGTTACACAGGGAGTACCTTTATCTGCTTTTAACATCAGGAAATCTGTGATGGCCTTTTGCTGTTCGTAAAGGCGGTCTAACATATGTAGGGTTGAATTCCACCTTGTTGCAACGTCACAGCATGAGGAGTCGGTATAGGGGCCCATGGCAGATTAGGGGCCTGGCAGCAGTTATGGGAGGCCCATAATCTGCCAGCACCCTATGACAAAAAATGGAACACACCAGCAGTGTGAGGAGACCTGAAAGTGGCACATGGCAGAGTGTGGCGATGGAGACAGCAGCAATGGGAGGCCGTACAGGGACCCATGAGAGACTCTGGACCTGGCAGCAGCATGAGGAGGCGGGGTATATAGGGGCCTACGGCAGATTAGGGGCCTGGCAGCAGCTATAGGAGGCCCGTAATCTGCCAGCACCCTATGTCAAAAAAATTCAACACACCAGCAGTGTGTGAGGAGACCTGAAAGTGGCACATGGCAGAGTGTGGCGATGGAGACAGCAGCAATGGGAGGCCGTACAGGGACCCATGACAGACTCTGGACTTGGCAGCAGCATGAGGAGGCGGTATATAGGGGCTTATGGCAGATTAGGGGCCTGGCAGCAGCTATAGGAGGCCCGTAATCTGCCAGCACCCTATGTCAAAAAATTCAACACACCAGCAGTGTGAGGAGACCTGAAAGTGGCACATGGCAGAGTGTGGCGATGGAGACAGCAGCAATGGGAGGCCGTACAGGGACCCATGACAGACTCTGAACTTGGCAGCAGCATGAGGAGGCGGTATATAGGGGCCCATGGCAGATTAGGGCCTGGCAGCAGCTATAGGAGGCCCGTAATCTGCCAGCACCCTATGTCAAAAAATTCAACACACCAGCAGTGTGAGGAGACCTGAAAGTGGCACATGGCAGAGTGTGGCGATGGAGACAGCAGCAATGGGAGGCCGTACAGGGACCCATGAGAGACTCTGGACCTGGCAGCAGCAGGAGGAGGTGGTATATAGGGGCCCATGGCAGATTAGGGGCCTGGCAGCAGCTATGTGAGGCCCGTAATCTGCCTGCACCCTATGTCAAAAAATTTAACACACCAGCAGTGTGAAGAGACCTGAAAGTGGCACATGGCAGCAGAGTGTGGCGATGGAGACAGCAGCAATGGGAGGCCGTACAGGGACCATGACAGACTCTGGACTTGGCAGCAGCATGAGGAGGCGGTATATAGGGGCCTATGGCAGATTAGGGCCTGGCAGCAGCTATGTGAGGCCCGTAATCTGCCTGCACCCTATGTCAAAAAATTTAACACACCAGCAGTGTGAAGAGACCTGAAAGTGGCACATGGCAGCAGAGTGTGGCGATGGAGACAGCAGCAATGGGAGGCCGTACAGGGACCATGACAGACTCTGGACTTGGCAGCAGCAGGAGGAGGCGGTATATAGGGGCCCATGGCAGATTAGGGGCCTGGCAGCAGCTATGTGAGGCCCGTAATCTGCCTGCACCCTATGTCAAAAAATTTAACACACCAGCAGTGTGAAGAGACCTGAAAGTGGCACATGGCAGCAGAGTGTGGCGATGGAGACAGCAGCAATGGGAGGCCGTACAGGGACCCATGAGAGACTCTGGACCTGGCAGCAGCAGGAGGAGGTGGTATATAGGGGCCCATGGCAGATTAGGGGCCTGGCAGCAGCTATGTGAGGCCCGTAATCTGCCTGCACCCTATGTCAAAAAATTTAACACACCAGCAGTGTGAAGAGACCTGAAAGTGGCACATGGCAGCAGAGTGTGGCGATGGAGACAGCAGCAATGGGAGGCCGTACAGGGACCATGACAGACTCTGGACTTGGCAGCAGCATGAGGAGGCGGTATATAGGGGCCTATGGCAGATTAGGGGCCTGGCAGCAGCTATGTGAGGCCCGTAATCTGCCTGCACCCTATGTCAAAAAATTTAACACACCAGCAGTGTGAAGAGACCTGAAAGTGGCACATGGCAGCAGAGTGTGGCGATGGAGACAGCAGCAATGGGAGGCCGTACAGGGACCATGACAGACTCTGGACTTGGCAGCAGCATGAGGAGGCGGGTATATAGGGGCCCATGGCAGATTAGGGGCCTGGCAGCAGCTATGTGAGGCCCGTAATCTGCCTGCACCCTATGTCAAAAAATTTAACACACCAGCAGTGTGAAGAGACCTGAAAGTGGCACATGGCAGCAGAGTGTGGCGATGGAGACAGCAGCAATGGGAGGCCGTACAGGGACCATGACAGACTCTGGACTTGGCAGCAGCATGAGGAGGCGGTATATAGGGGCCCATGGCAGATTAGGGGCCTGGCAGCAGCTATGTGAGGCCCGTAATCTGCCTGCACCCTATGTCAAAAAATTTAACACACCAGCAGTGTGAAGAGACCTGAAAGTGGCACATGGCAGCAGAGTGTGGCGATGGAGAAAGCAGCAATGGGAGGCCGTACAGGGACCCATGAGAGACTCTGGACCTGGCAGCAGCATGAGGAGGCGGTATATAGGGGCCTATGGCAGATTAGGGGCCTGGCAGCAGCTATGTGAGGCCCGTAATCTGCCTGCACCCTATGTCAAAAAATTAAACACACCAGCAGTGTGAAGAGACCTGAAAGTGGCACATGGCATGAGAGACTCTGGACCTGGCAGCAGCAGGAGGAGGCGGTATAGGGGCCCATGGCTGATTAGGGGCCTGGCAGCAGCTATGTGAGGCCCGTTATCTTGCAGCACCCTATGTCAAAAAATTTAACACACCAGCAGTGTGAAGAGACCTGAAAGTGGCACATGGCAGCAGAGTGTGGCGATGGAGACAGCAGCAATGGGAGGCCGTACAGGGACCCATGAGAGACTCTGGACCTGGCAGCAGCAGGAGGAGGTGGTATATAGGGGCCCATGGCAGATTAGGGGCCTGGCAGCAGCTATGTGAGGCCCGTAATCTGCCCTGCACCCTATGTCAAAAAATTAAACACACCAGCAGTGTGAAGAGACCTGAAAGTGGCACATGGCAGCAGAGTGTGGCGATGGAGACAGCAGCAATGGGAGGCCGTACAGGGACCCATGAGAGACTCTGGACCTGGCAGCAGCATGAGGAGGCGGTATATAGGGCCTATGGCAGATTAGGGGCCTGGCAGCAGCTATGTGAGGCCCGTAATCTGCCTGCACCCTATGTCAAAAAATTAAACACACCAGCAGTGTGAAGAGACCTGAAAGTGGCACATGGCATGAGAGACTCTGGACCTGGCAGCAGCAGGAGGAGGCGGTATAGGGGCCCATGGCTGATTAGGGGCCTGGCAGCAGCTATGTGAGGCCCGTTATCTTGCAGCACCCTATGTCAAAAAATTTAACACACCAGCAGTGTGAAGAGACCTGAAAGTGGCACATGGCAGCAGAGTGTGGCGATGGAGACAGCAGCAATGGGAGGCCGTACAGGGACCCATGAGAGACTCTGGACCTGGCAGCAGCAGGAGGAGGTGGTATATAGGGGCCCATGGCAGATTAGGGGCCTGGCAGCAGCTATGTGAGGCCCGTAATCTGCCTGCACCCTATGTCAAAAAATTAAACACACCAGCAGTGTGAAGAGACCTGAAAGTGGCACATGGCAGCAGAGTGTGGCGATGGAGACAGCAGCAATGGGAGGCCGTACAGGGACCATGACAGACTCTGGACTTGGCAGCAGCATGAGGAGGCGGTATATAGGGGCCCATGGCAGATTAGGGGCCTGGCAGCAGCTATGTGAGGCCCGTAATCTGCCTGCACCCTATGTCAAAAATTTAACACACCAGCAGTGTGAAGAGACCTGAAAAGTGGCACATGGCAGCAGAGTGTGGCGATGGAGACAGCAGCAATGGGAGGCCGTACAGGGACCATGACAGACTCTGGACTTGGCAGCAGCATGAGGAGGCGGTATATAGGGGCCCATGGCAGATTAGGGGCCTGGCAGCAGCTATGTGAGGCCCGTAATCTGCCTGCACCCTATGTCAAAAAATTTAACACACCAGCAGTGTGAAGAGACCTGAAAGTGGCACATGGCAGCAGAGTGTGGCGATGGAGACAGCAGCAATGGGAGGCCGTACAGGGACCATGACAGACTCTGGACTTGGCAGCAGCATGAGGAGGCGGTATATAGGGGCCCATGGCAGATTAGGGGCCTGGCAGCAGCTATGTGAGGCCCGTAATCTGCCTGCACCCTATGTCAAAAAATTTAACACACCAGCAGTGTGAAGAGACCTGAAAGTGGCACATGGCAGCAGAGTGTGGCGATGGAGACAGCAGCAATGGGAGGCCGTACAGGGACCATGACAGACTCTGGACTTGGCAGCAGCATGAGGAGGCGGTATATAGGGGCCTATGGCAGATTAGGGGCCTGGCAGCAGCTATGTGAGGCCCGTAATCTGCCTGCACCCTATGTCAAAAAATTAAACACACCAGCAGTGTGAAGAGACCTGAAAGTGGCACATGGCATGAGAGACTCTGGACCTGGCAGCAGCAGGAGGAGGCGGTATAGGGGCCCATGGCTGATTAGGGGCCTGGCAGCAGCTATGTGAGGCCCGTTATCTTGCCAGCACCCTATGTCAAAAAATTTAACACACCAGCAGTGTGAAGAGACCTGAAAGTGGCACATGGCAGCAGAGTGTGGCGATGGAGACAGCAGCAATGGGAGGCCGTACAGGGACCCATGAGAGACTCTGGACCTGGCAGCAGCAGGAGGAGGTGGTATATAGGGGCCCATGGCAGATTAGGGGCCTGGCAGCAGCTATGTGAGGCCCGTAATCTGCCTGCACCCTATGTCAAAAAATTAAACACACCAGCAGTGTGAAGAGACCTGAAAGTGGCACATGGCAGCAGAGTGTGGCGATGGAGACAGCAGCAATGGGAGGCCGTACAGGGACCCATGAGAGACTCTGGACCTGGCAGCAGCATGAGGAGGCGGTATATAGGGGCCTATGGCAGATTAGGGGCCTGGCAGCAGCTATGTGAGGCCCGTAATCTGCCTGCACCCTATGTCAAAAAATTAAACACACCAGCAGTGTGAAGAGACCTGAAAGTGGCACATGGCATGAGAGACTCTGGACCTGGCAGCAGCAGGAGGAGGCGGTATAGGGGCCCATGGCTGATTAGGGGCCTGGCAGCAGCTATGTGAGGCCCGTTATCTTGCAGCACCCTATGTCAAAAAATTTAACACACCAGCAGTGTGAAGAGACCTGAAAGTGGCACATGGCAGCAGAGTGTGGCGATGGAGACAGCAGCAATGGGAGGCCGTACAGGGGACCCATGAGAGACTCTGGACCTGGCAGCAGCAGGAGGAGGTGGTATATAGGGGCCCATGGCAGATTAGGGGCCTGGCAGCAGCTATGTGAGGCCCGTAATCTGCCTGCACCCTATGTCAAAAAATTAAACACACCAGCAGTGTGAAGAGACCTGAAAGTGGCACATGGCAGCAGAGTGTGGCGATGGAGACAGCAGCAATGGGAGGCCGTACAGGGACCATGACAGACTCTGGACTTGGCAGCAGCATGAGGAGGCGGTAATATAGGGGCCCATGGCAGATTAGGGGCCTGGCAGCAGCTATGTGAGGCCCGTAATCTGCCTGCACCCTATGTCAAAAAATTTAACACACCAGCAGTGTGAAGAGACCTGAAAGTGGCACATGGCAGCAGAGTGTGGCGATGGAGACAGCAGCAATGGGAGGCCGTACAGGGACCATGACAGACTCTGGACTTGGCAGCAGCATGAGGAGGCGGTATATAGGGGCCCAGGCAGATTAGGGGCCTGGCAGCAGCTATGTGAGGCCCGTAATCTGCCTGCACCCTATGTCAAAAAATTTAACACACCAGCAGTGTGAAGAGACCTGAAAGTGGCACATGGCAGCAGAGTGTGGCGATGGAGACAGCAGCAATGGGAGGCCGTACAGGGACCATGACAGACTCTGGACTTGGCAGCAGCATGAGGAGGCGGTATATAGGGGCCCATGGCAGATTAGGGGCCTGGCAGCAGCTATGTGAGGCCCGTAATCTGCCTGCACCCTATGTCAAAAAATTTAACACACCAGCAGTGTGAAGAGACCTGAAAGTGGCACATGGCAGCAGAGTGTGGCGATGGAGACAGCAGCAATGGGAGGCCGTACAGGGACCATGACAGACTCTGGACTTGGCAGCAGCATGAGGAGGCGGTATATAGGGGCCCATGGCAGATTAGGGGCCTGGCAGCAGCTATGTGAGGCCCGTAATCTGCCTGCACCCTATGTCAAAAAATTTAACACACCAGCAGTGTGAAGAGACCTGAAAGTGGCACATGGCAGCAGAGTGTGGCGATGGAGACAGCAGCAATGGGAGGCCGTACAGGGACCATGACAGACTCTGGACTTGGCAGCAGCATGAGGAGGCGGTATATAGGGGCCCATGGCAGATTAGGGGCCTGGCAGCAGCTATGTGAGGCCCGTAATCTGCCTGCACCCTATGTCAAAAAATTTAACACACCAGCAGTGTGAAGAGACCTGAAAGTGGCACATGGCAGCAGAGTGTGGCGATGGAGACAGCAGCAATGGGAGGCCGTACAGGGACCATGACAGACTCTGGACTTGGCAGCAGCATGAGGAGGCGGTATATAGGGGCCCATGGCAGATTAGGGGCCTGGCAGCAGCTATGTGAGGCCCGTAATCTGCCTGCACCCTATGTCAAAAAATTTAACACACCAGCAGTGTGAAGAGACCTGAAAGTGGCACATGGCATGAGAGACTCTGGACCTGGCAGCAGCAGGAGGAGGCGGTATAGGGGCCCATGGCTGATTAGGGGCCTGGCAGCAGCTATGTGAGGCCCGTTATCTTGCAGCACCCTATGTCAAAAAATTTAACACACCAGCAGTGTGAAGAGACCTGAAAGTGGCACATGGCAGCAGAGTGTGGCGATGGAGACAGCAGCAATGGGAGGCCGTACAGGGACCCATGAGAGACTCTGGACCTGGCAGCAGCAGGAGGAGGTGGTATATAGGGGCCCATGGCAGATTAGGGGCCTGGCAGCAGCTATGTGAGGCCCGTAATCTGCCTGCACCCTATGTCAAAAAATTAAACACACCAGCAGTGTGAAGAGACCTGAAAGTGGCACATGGCAGCAGAGTGTGGCGATGGAGACAGCAGCAATGGGAGGCCGTACAGGGACCCATGAGAGACTCTGGACCTGGCAGCAGCATGAGGAGGCGGTATATAGGGGCCTATGGCAGATTAGGGGCCTGGCAGCAGCTATGTGAGGCCCGTAATCTGCCTGCACCCTATGTCAAAAAATTTAACACACCAGCAGTGTGAAGAGACCTGAAAGTGGCACATGGCAGCAGAGTGTGGCGATGGAGACAGCAGCAATGGGAGGCCGTACAGGGACCATGACAGACTCTGGACTTGGCAGCAGCATGAGGAGGCGGTATATAGGGGCCTATGGCAGATTAGGGGCCTGGCAGCAGCTATGTGAGGCCCGTAATCTGCCTGCACCCTATGTCAAAAAATTTAACACACCAGCAGTGTGAAGAGACCTGAAAGTGGCACATGGCAGCAGAGTGTGGCGATTGGAGACAGCAGCAATGGGAGGCCGTACAGGGACCATGACAGACTCTGGACTTGGCAGCAGCATGAGGAGGCGGTATATAGGGGCCCATGGCAGATTAGGGGCCTGGCAGCAGCTATGTGAGGCCCGTAATCTGCCTGCACCCTATGTCAAAAAATTTAACACACCAGCAGTGTGAAGAGACCTGAAAGTGGCACATGGCAGCAGAGTGTGGCGATGGAGACAGCAGCAATGGGAGGCCGTACAGGGACCATGACAGACTCTGGACTTGGCAGCAGCATGAGGAGGCGGTATATAGGGGCCCATGGCAGATTAGGGGCCTGGCAGCAGCTATGTGAGGCCCGTAATCTGCCTGCACCCTATGTCAAAAAATTTAACACACCAGCAGTGTGAAGAGACCTGAAAGTGGCACATGGCAGCAGAGTGTGGCGATGGAGACAGCAGCAATGGGAGGCCGTACAGGGACCATGACAGACTCTGGACTTGGCAGCAGCATGAGGAGGCGGTATATAGGGGCCCATGGCAGATTAGGGGCCTGGCAGCAGCTATGTGAGGCCCGTAATCTGCCTGCACCCTATGTCAAAAAATTTAACACACCAGCAGTGTGAAGAGACCTGAAAGTGGCACATGGCAGCAGAGTGTGGCGATGGAGACAGCAGCAATGGGAGGCCGTACAGGGACCATGACAGACTCTGGACTTGGCAGCAGCATGAGGAGGCGGTATATAGGGGCCCATGGCAGATTAGGGGCCTGGCAGCAGCTATGTGAGGCCCGTAATCTGCCTGCACCCTATGTCAAAAAATTTAACACACCAGCAGTGTGAAGAGACCTGAAAGTGGCACATGGCATGAGAGACTCTGGACCTGGCAGCAGCAGGAGGAGGCGGTATAGGGGCCCATGGCTGATTAGGGGCCTGGCAGCAGCTATGTGAGGCCCGTTATCTTGCAGCACCCTATGTCAAAAAATTTAACACACCAGCAGTGTGAAGAGACCTGAAAGTGGCACATGGCAGCAGAGTGTGGCGATGGAGACAGCAGCAATGGGAGGCCGTACAGGGACCCATGAGAGACTCTGGACCTGGCAGCAGCAGGAGGAGGTGGTATATAGGGGCCCATGGCAGATTAGGGGCCTGGCAGCAGCTATGTGAGGCCCGTAATCTGCCTGCACCCTATGTCAAAAAATTAAACACACCAGCAGTGTGAAGAGACCTGAAAGTGGCACATGGCAGCAGAGTGTGGCGATGGAGACAGCAGCAATGGGAGGCCGTACAGGGACCCATGAGAGACTCTGGACCTGGCAGCAGCATGAGGAGGCGGTATATAGGGGCCTATGGCAGATTAGGGGCCTGGCAGCAGCTATGTGAGGCCCGTAATCTGCCTGCACCCTATGTCAAAAAATTTAACACACCAGCAGTGTGAAGAGACCTGAAAGTGGCACATGGCAGCAGAGTGTGGCGATGGAGACAGCAGCAATGGGAGGCCGTACAGGGACCCATGAGAGACTCTGGACCTGGCAGCAGCATGAGGAGGCGGTATATAGGGGCCTATGGCAGATTAGGGGCCTGGCAGCAGCTATGTGAGGCCCGTAATCTGCCTGCACCCTATGTCAAAAAATTTAACACACCAGCAGTGTGAAGAGACCTGAAAGTGGCACATGGCAGCAGAGTGTGGCGATGGAGACAGCAGCAATGGGAGGCCGTACAGGGACCCATGAGAGACTCTGGACCTGGCAGCAGCATGAGGAGGCGGTATATAGGGGCCTATGGCAGATTAGGGGCCTGGCAGCAGCTATGTGAGGCCCGTAATCTGCCTGCACCCTATGTCAAAAAATTAAACACACCAGCAGTGTGAAGAGACCTGAAAGTGGCACATGGCATGAGAGACTCTGGACCTGGCAGCAGCAGGAGGAGGCGGTATAGGGGCCCATGGCTGATTAGGGGCCTGGCAGCAGCTATGTGAGGCCCGTTATCTTGCAGCACCCTATGTCAAAAAATTTAACACACCAGCAGTGTGAAGAGACCTGAAAGTGGCACATGGCAGCAGAGTGTGGCGATGGAGACAGCAGCAATGGGAGGCCGTACAGGGACCCATGAGAGACTCTGGACCTGGCAGCAGCAGGAGGAGGTGGTATATAGGGGCCCATGGCAGATTAGGGGCCTGGCAGCAGCTATGTGAGGCCCGTAATCTGCCTGCACCCTATGTCAAAAAATTAAACACACCAGCAGTGTGAAGAGACCTGAAAGTGGCACATGGCAGCAGAGTGTGGCGATGGAGACAGCAGCAATGGGAGGCCGTACAGGGACCATGACAGACTCTGGACTTGGCAGCAGCATGAGGAGGCGGTATATAGGGCCCATGGCAGATTAGGGGCCTGGCAGCAGCTATGTGAGGCCCGTAATCTGCCTGCACCCTATGTCAAAAAAATTTAACACACCAGCAGTGTGAAGAGACCTGAAAGTGGCACATGGCAGCAGAGTGTGGCGATGGAGACAGCAGCAATGGGAGGCCGTACAGGGACCATGACAGACTCTGGACTTGGCAGCAGCATGAGGAGGCGGTATATAGGGGCCCATGGCAGATTAGGGGCCTGGCAGCAGCTATGTGAGGCCCGTAATCTGCCTGCACCCTATGTCAAAAAATTTAACACACCAGCAGTGTGAAGAGACCTGAAAGTGGCACATGGCAGCAGAGTGTGGCGATGGAGACAGCAGCAATGGGAGGCCGTACAGGGACCATGACAGACTCTGGACTTGGCAGCAGCATGAGGAGGCGGTATATAGGGGCCCATGGCAGATTAGGGGCCTGGCAGCAGCTATGTGAGGCCCGTAATCTGCCTGCACCCTATGTCAAAAAATTTAACACACCAGCAGTGTGAAGAGACCTGAAAGTGGCACATGGCAGCAGAGTGTGGCGATGGAGACAGCAGCAATGGGAGGCCGTACAGGGACCATGACAGACTCTGGACTTGGCAGCAGCATGAGGAGGCGGTATATAGGGGCCCATGGCAGATTAGGGGCCTGGCAGCAGCTATGTGAGGCCCGTAATCTGCCTGCACCCTATGTCAAAAAATTTAACACACCAGCAGTGTGAAGAGACCTGAAAGTGGCACATGGCATGAGAGACTCTGGACCTGGCAGCAGCAGGAGGAGGCGGTATAGGGGCCCATGGCTGATTAGGGGCCTGGCAGCAGCTATGTGAGGCCCGTTATCTTGCAGCACCCTATGTCAAAAAATTTAACACACCAGCAGTGTGAAGAGACCTGAAAGTGGCACATGGCAGCAGAGTGTGGCGATGGAGGACAGCAGCAATGGGAGGCCGTACAGGGACCCATGAGAGACTCTGGACCTGGCAGCAGCAGGAGGAGGTGGTATATAGGGGCCCATGGCAGATTAGGGGCCTGGCAGCAGCTATGTGAGGCCGTAATCTGCCTGCACCCTATGTCAAAAAATTAAACACACCAGCAGTGTGAAGAGACCTGAAAGTGGCACATGGCAGCAGAGTGTGGCGATGGAGGACAGCAGCAATGGGAGGCCGTACAGGGACCCATGAGAGACTCTGGACCTGGCAGCAGCATGAGGAGGCGGTATATAGGGGCCTATGGCAGATTAGGGGCCTGGCAGCAGCTATGTGAGGCCCGTAATCTGCCTGCACCCTATGTCAAAAAATTTAACACACCAGCAGTGTGAAGAGACCTGAAAGTGGCACATGGCAGCAGAGTGTGGCGATGGAGACAGCAGCAATGGGAGGCCGTACAGGGACCATGACAGACTCTGGACTTGGCAGCAGCATGAGGAGGCGGTATATAGGGGCCTATGGCAGATTAGGGGCCTGGCAGCAGCTATGTGAGGCCCGTAATCTGCCTGCACCCTATGTCAAAAATTTAACACACCAGCAGTGTGAAGAGACCTGAAAGTGGCACATGGCAGCAGAGTGTGGCGATGGAGACAGCAGCAATGGGAGGCCGTACAGGGACCATGACAGACTCTGGACTTGGCAGCAGCATGAGGAGGCGGTATATAGGGGCCCATGGCAGATTAGGGGCCTGGCAGCAGCTATGTGAGGCCCGTAATCTGCCTGCACCCTATGTCAAAAAATTTAACACACCAGCAGTGTGAAGAGACCTGAAAGTGGCACATGGCAGCAGAGTGTGGCGATGGAGACAGCAGCAATGGGAGGCCGTACAGGGACCATGACAGACTCTGGACTTGGCAGCAGCATGAGGAGGCGGTATATAGGGGCCTATGGCAGATTAGGGGCCTGGCAGCAGCTATGTGAGGCCCGTAATCTGCCTGCACCCTATGTCAAAAAATTAAACACACCAGCAGTGTGAAGAGACCTGAAAGTGGCACATGGCATGAGAGACTCTGGACCTGGCAGCAGCAGGAGGAGGCGGTATAGGGGCCCATGGCTGATTAGGGGCCTGGCAGCAGCTATGTGAGGCCCGTTATCTTGCAGCACCCTATGTCAAAAAATTTAACACACCAGCAGTGTGAAGAGACCTGAAAGTGGCACATGGCAGCAGAGTGTGGCGATGGAGACAGCAGCAATGGGAGGCCGTACAGGGACCCATGAGAGACTCTGGGACCTGGCAGCAGCAGGAGGAGGTGGTATATAGGGGCCCATGGCAGATTAGGGGCCTGGCAGCAGCTATGTGAGGCCCGTAATCTGCCTGCACCCTATGTCAAAAAATTAAACACACCAGCAGTGTGAAGAGACCTGAAAGTGGCACATGGCAGCAGAGTGTGGCGATGGAGACAGCAGCAATGGGAGGCCGTACAGGGACCCATGAGAGACTCTGGACCTGGCAGCAGCATGAGGAGGCGGTATATAGGGGCCTATGGCAGATTAGGGGCCTGGCAGCAGCTATGTGAGGCCCGTAATCTGCCTGCACCCTATGTCAAAAAATTAAACACACCAGCAGTGTGAAGAGACCTGAAAGTGGCACATGGCATGAGAGACTCTGGACCTGGCAGCAGCAGGAGGAGGCGGTATAGGGGCCCATGGCTGATTAGGGGCCTGGCAGCAGCTATGTGAGGCCCGTTATCTTGCAGCACCCTATGTCAAAAAATTTAACACACCAGCAGTGTGAAGAGACCTGAAAGTGGCACATGGCAGCAGAGTGTGGCGATGGAGACAGCAGCAATGGGAGGCCGTACAGGGACCCATGAGAGACTCTGGACCTGGCAGCAGCAGGAGGAGGTGGTATATAGGGGCCCATGGCAGATTAGGGGCCTGGCAGCAGCTATGTGAGGCCCGTAATCTGCCTGCACCCTATGTCAAAAAATTAAACACACCAGCAGTGTGAAGAGACCTGAAAGTGGCACATGGCAGCAGAGTGTGGCGATGGAGACAGCAGCAATGGGAGGCCGTACAGGGACCATGACAGACTCTGGACTTGGCAGCAGCATGAGGAGGCGGTATATAGGGGCCCATGGCAGATTAGGGGCCTGGCAGCAGCTATGTGAGGCCCGTAATCTGCCTGCACCCTATGTCAAAAAATTTAACACACCAGCAGTGTGAAGAGACCTGAAAGTGGCACATGGCAGCAGAGTGTGGCGATGGAGACAGCAGCAATGGGAGGCCGTACAGGGACCATGACAGACTCTGGACTTGGCAGCAGCATGAGGAGGCGGTATATAGGGGCCCATGGCAGATTAGGGGCCTGGCAGCAGCTATGTGAGGCCCGTAATCTGCCTGCACCCTATGTCAAAAAATTTAACACACCAGCAGTGTGAAGAGACCTGAAAGTGGCACATGGCAGCAGAGTGTGGCGATGGAGACAGCAGCAATGGGAGGCCGTACAGGGACCATGACAGACTCTGGACTTGGCAGCAGCATGAGGAGGCGGTATATAGGGGCCCATGGCAGATTAGGGGCCTGGCAGCAGCTATGTGAGGCCCGTAATCTGCCTGCACCCTATGTCAAAAAATTTAACACACCAGCAGTGTGAAGAGACCTGAAAGTGGCACATGGCAGCAGAGTGTGGCGATGGAGACAGCAGCAATGGGAGGCCGTACAGGGACCATGACAGACTCTGGACTTGGCAGCAGCATGAGGAGGCGGTATATAGGGGCCCATGGCAGATTAGGGGCCTGGCA